>NW_016690184.1:7317655-7346513 GCF_001604755.1 Lepidothrix coronata
CTTTCTTGTGTCCAGGCCAATAGGATACAACTTATTCCCCATTCCTTCTCTTAGGACCCTAGTAAAAAAAAAAAAAAAAAAAGGTGCTTGAGGATCTGGTTTTCTAGAGATCCCACAATGGGATATCTGCAAGCTGGGGATGGAATAACTGCATTCATTAAGATTGTCAGTATATGGGATGTGTCATCCTATGGATCTGTGTGTGCTAAGTAAATGTAATCCTCAGTGATACATCTGGAAGGTTATGTTACATATTTCTCTGTGGGAAGTGCTGAATAGAAATTTGGGCTCTTATTTCTATTCCTGTGGTTATGGTGTTCGGTACCAAGAATGCTGCTATGCAATTTAATTTGTTATTGAAACATTAAAGGAAAAGTAGAACTAATGGGTTAAGGAAAATAGCCTCCCTCAGGTTTTATATTTTTCAAGTAAAGATTCATTAAAGGTGATCTAAAAATGAAAATGAAAAATGTTTTTCAAGGCATTTAATGAAACTTTACTGTCTTTTTTTTTTATGGCTTCCATATTCTGATTTGTTTTTGGTAAAAGCACATATCTATTAATATTTTTATACGTTTTTATAATTGCTTCATACATGTTTAGTGCAAAATAGGATACAATACAAATGCAATTTCAGTACTTTTGCCAGCTTTTAAAAAATTATTGTGGGAAGCTAGTTTTTCAATTATGCAGAAAGTTTTTATAGTCTTTAAAGAAAGCAATCAAAAGTATGGAAAAATTTAAATGGGAAAGTGAACATCAAAATAATTCCTTTTCTGTAAGAGATGGAAAATCTTTCTGTTCTGAGAATAAGATTTTCTTCTTAAAGAAAATGGGCAACTTGCCATTGTGCCAAAATAACAGCCATTTGTAATAAAATTTTGATAATTTCTTTAGAGGCAGTTGCTGTGTTAGTGAAGCAGCTGGTTACGCTGGCAGTAGTAGTGTTGCTATGTGTGGAGAGTAGTAGTGTTAAATGCAGTTTACCATCAAACTCATTTTGGTTTGACTGCTTTCTCCTAAGTAAGGGCAGAGAATGTTATTGGTAGTGTCAGCACTCAGGTTTCAAAGTGCCTGGAAGTGCCACGCTTGTGTTGTTTTTTTTCTGTCATTGATGCCTGTAGGAAGGGAGAAAACGACTAATGTGATGAATTGAGAGTTGAACAGAAAAGTGATTATAGAAACTCTTGGATTAAGAGTGCGGTCAGGGAAGTTGAAAATAATTTGCTGAGCTGCTTCACTGCAAAAATGCTGGGTTGCAGTTCAGAAGACCTTCAGAGTGCACCTCAAAAGTATTTGTTTTGCAAAGGCGTTAGGTTTTTTTTTTTTACATTTCCTTATAAGAGTGATCATTAGCCTTTTGCTCTGATGCAATGTCAGTTGTTGTCCTTGTGAATGACACCATGGTAAAACAGTCATGGCAATTAAATTGAGGTGGAAAAGTATAGTCAATATTGGTGTCTGGTTCTGTTTTAGGGTTGATTTAATAGTATGAAGGTATAGAGTCTCTTCTCTAATGACTGGATATAGCAGAGATGAGTGATGTGCCATAACCTGGGTCTCTGTTGCCTCCTGGAGCGAGAGAGCACTACTGAAGGTTTCTGTGAGTGAATCCTGATCTACCTCCCATCTCTACATCTGTCTCTGAGATGGTGTTTGCTGCTTTGTGCTAACTGTACAGCACAAATCAGATTATCCCCTTCAGCTGGCTTTCCCGATAGCCACTTGGGTGTTGAGGAGATGTGAGGGATGGGCTGGGAACAGGAGGTTCTGAGCAGGGTAGGACCTTTCCCTTTTGAAAACCCAAGGTTGCATCATCTGAATTTGTCTCTGAAAGCGCAGAGTGGCCATGACACAAAGGGGAGCTGTGCTCTCTAAATGCCTGAATGTTGCCTCTGCCTTCCCTTTATGGTATGTTACTAAAGATGGCCAAAAAAAATTTGTTTTCATTTAATTTGAGACAATAATATACCTACAGAATCTCTTAGTGCCCTCAGAAGTATATCTGGACTTCAAAGATCAGAAAGCAACAACTTCTGGTTGTGGATGTACAGAAGGAACATTTTTATCAGTGCCAGTCTTAAGCCATACCATATTCTTTGAAAATAGATTTTCAAAAGCACTCTACATGAACTGCAGAATTTCAAAATCTTAATGTATTTCAAAATTTTCATCTTTTACTTAGGTAAGAAAAAGTGTAAAGACTGGGGTTTTGGAAGACAGAGGGGAGATGCTGATGAAATGGAGAATCAAGCCCTTACAGAAATGCAAGTGTCTGGTTGTGAGGGGACAAAATACATTGTTCTTTGAAAGGCTGTCCTTTTCTCTTGCTAATCCAAACAAAAGATTGCACTCCTTTTTTAAAAGAGGATAAAGCAGTAGGATTCTATGCTGGCCAATTTGTTACACTGTGCTGATTTAGCACTGTTTTGTCCAGTTTTATTGCAGTGATATTTCCCATTAACTTTGAAAGTTGAGGACACCATTACCATTACCATGTGACTGAGCTACAATTATTTAGACTGTAAATAGTTTTCTGAACATTGGGCTTTGGTTATCCTGGAGGTTGAATTATGGCTTCATTTGAACTAACAGGGACTAATGTTTTGCAATAGAGTTTAAAAATGAAATTAATTCTTTATAGAAGAACATTGATATCTGCAAATAATCATTAACCATGTCCACTGTGCTGTATAGAATGCATAGCAGCTAGTTTTGAAATTTTCACTTTTAACTGATTAACTATTTTGCTTCCAGGAAATAAGATTAAATTTTCATTTGAAGATACAGAAATTGAATAAGTTAGCCATTCTAGAACACTACCAGTGTATGAAAATGTTGGGTTTTTTCATCAGGCTTTCTTCTAAGTTCTATGGACTGAAATGCTTCTAAATGGTAATATATATTTTTAAAATTGTAATGTATATTTTAAAATTGTGTTTAAAAAAATCACATCTGTCGCTATTGTCTGCTGTTATTAATGTATAGTACTGTCATTTTTAAGATAGAAAAAACAATAACATAATTAAAATTAAAAGGGCATACAAAGACCCAATATGTTTGCTAAATGAAAGTACCTCTTGGCCAGGAATTTATTAGTCTGATACCTTATGGAACAGTTTTGCCACAAAAGAAAAACCTGTACCAGATCAATTAGCAAGAATGATCCATAACCTAGGAAGAAGAAGTTATCAAAGAAGAAGGAGCTATTAAAAATAATTAGAAGTACATGATCTACAGTTCATGATCTATGGTTGTTTGAGCACTCACAAAACAAATTAACATAGTTTGAGATGTAGGGCATTAGTGCTGTGCTGGCTTCAACTGTATGGCATAGAAGGGCAGTGTTTGTGAATGGAAATAGTAAAGTCTCGAGGTCCTACAAAGTTGGATTTTGAACCTGTTTTTTTAATATTTCCATCACATATATGGAAAACATTTAAAACTGTTACTGATAAAAGATTAGAGACAACAAACAGCTGAATAAACAGATAAAATAGTCACTCAGTTACTGATAAAGAGAAGATAAGCTCATTAACTGAGCTAGGCTCAGACACACAATGTATTTTTCAGCACATCCAAATATAATGTTGTGTCTTGAAATAATAAATGCACACTATATTTCCATCTTTATTCCAGGAAACAATTATCCTTTAAGGAGAAAACCCTCTTTCCCAAGAACAGGGAATCACAGTTGTTAGTTAAAGCTGGACTTGTGTTATTATGCTTTGGCTGAAAGGCCTCATACATCTAAGAGCTACCATACTGAGGCTGTATTATCTCTGTATTTGGTGGTGTTCTGAGAAAATCTGGAATGCTAGTTCCAGATGGGTGTGCTTCAAGAAGGACATAGGAAACTGGAGATGATTCAGGGTAGAGTAAGAATGATGAAGGAATTGGAAATGTGCTGTTTGCTGAAAGATTTAGAGCTCAGGCTGTTAAGCCGATCAAAATTGTGGTTGACACCTTATGGTCATAGTCTTAACATATTCATGTGGGAGCAGAAATGTGATCATAGATAGGGTCTCCTAGCAAACACATAAAATAAGAATCAGCAGCTTTGTAGTTGATGTCAGCCAAATTAGTTTGGAAATAAGGTGCAAAATTGTACAGGGAAGGGAGTTAGGCCCTGGAAGAATTTACCAAGAGGTGTGATGCATTTACAAACACTGGAAATACTGTAATTAAGATTGCATGTCTTTCTGAAAGACTCACTGTAGTTTAGGAACACGGTGTTAATGCAAAGTAGAAATTGATGTGGGGAGCTTGTAAATTTAGTAATCACAATACTCACATCCTTACTTAAAGTCCGCAGCGCTATTTGCAGTGCAGCATAGTGGTTCATTTCTGCTCACTTTGAATCTGGTTTAACCATTAGAAGAATTTTTTTTTTCAGTATTGTGCAATGTGGTGCAGGTATCTATGCTGTCCCTGAACAAGCTGGGGTGGATACTAAAAGCACTGAAGCTATGATAGCATGGTTTTGTATCAGGAGTCATATATATATATACACTGTGTTCTAGCAGGGCTGAGCTATTTGTATGCATGGCTTGGTGATCACAGCTGCTTGCTCTCTCTTAACAACCTTCTGCAGGCAAGGGGTCCTTGAAGACCTTGGGAATTGTATATAAAACCCAGGATTTATCTTGTAGTAGAGGCAGGTTTCCAAAAAGAGATTATTTTTTACTCTTTTGTTGTTGTTGTTGTTGTTGTTGTGTGGTGTTTGTTTTTTTGCTATGCTTAGTTTTTTGTTTTGATTGTACATGGCTCCAGTTTGAGAACAGTTGAAATAAAAGTTACAAGTTATTTACTGCAAGAGACCACATTGGATTCAGGAAACTGGTGGTGTGAAAATAATTGGAGGCTGAGACATAGTGAAGGAACACACTGAAGGCCCTATTCTTACTTTTCCCTAAGCGTTGAGTTATCTCCAGAGATAAGATGCTGGACTGCTGGATTACTGGTGTGATCACATGTGAATTTTCCTATATGCTTTCTAAGACTGTCTGTTTCATACTACTATATTCTAAAAAATGAAATCTGTAACTTTAATAACAGTTTGTAACATATCAAAATGTGAACCTCTCGGAATAAATACATGCAGCAGAATCTTTCTTTAAAATGATAATAGGAGGATTTAAAAAACAAACAAAAACAACCCCCCTGAACTTTTACACTGATTAGTTGTATCAGTTTTACCTTAGCAACTTGTACTTGATTGTATCAGTTTTATCATATCAACTTAAAACTGGAGCATAAGTTTTGTTCGTTGAAGTGTTTTGATGTATTGGACAGATTTACAGTGCAGGTAATGCATCTGCTGTTTTGGTATGAGTTTCCAGTGCTGGCAAAAGAAAGAAATCAGCCTATGTAACTGGATTACTTTCCAAGTGTTGAAATGCCTTTTTCTGTCTTGTTTAGCTCTTAATGTTGTCAAACCACTTCATAGTACAGTATATGGATCATGTTTGTAGCCTGAGAGTTGCCAGCACATCTGTGGATGAGCTGCTCTGAGCCACTGATTGAGTCATTGTTAGAAGAGCAAAAGAATTAGAAAAATATTGAATCAGAGGGAAAGCTGCATTATTAAGGCATTGTCTTTATGTATTCTTTTACACAGATAACACAGGGCAGCCCAACTGGAGACTGTGCTGGTGTAGACATTAAACTGAAGATCACAGTATTCAGAAAATCTAATAAGATAGTGCTGTCTTGGGCTTTTCCACTTGATGACTAATGGTGCACCAGCAGTACACTATGTACTTATCTTAAATATCAGACTGTAACTGTTCTTGAAAGATTAACATACACATTAATCTGATTTTTTCTGATGTGCATGTCTAAAAGTTTATGAAAATTTTTAATGCAGCTTATTAGTATATTAATTTTAAAATGCATATTATGGAATTGAAGACTCTGCTGCCATATTTCTGACCAAAGGTATCTGATACTGTTTGATTCTAGGCAATTTAGTGTGTAGTTGCAATAGCCAAGATATTTGAGTGTGGTGAAGCTTTATATTTCCATCAGATTAAAAATATTTTGCTTTCATTGTTATGTTGCATAATGAACACAGATTTGTTTTTTGATTAAAGATGCTTAGATCACCTTCTGTATGCTATATATTTATTTGTAAATTATATCACGTAAAGATTGTACAAACATTGAGATGTAAAATTAGAAAATGTTGCTTCTGATTGCCACGTAAAACTTAAATAAGGAGCAGTAATCCATGTATTTTCTTGCTGAAATTTTTATTTAACAGTTTTAATTTCTGAATAGCTACAATTCATAGGAATATAGGAACTGATTGTGCAGAGATACCAGTGAAGGATTTCTTTGTATGTGCATCTTTCAGTATTTTCAGGATTCAAGTTTTTATGGACTACTTGTTAAAATCCTTTATTCTATTTCAGAAAAGTTACAGTTTGCATTAATAGTGTAAATTTATATACAATGGATTCAATTTTTGTTTTTGATATTTGCTTAAAATTGAATGGAAATTGTAAACATTTTTTGTAGTAAATATAAACCCATCCTATTAATTACTTAATTTAGTCTTTTAGGATAATTTTTCTTTCACTGGAAATGCAAGGGTGGAAAAGTGGCTATGTTCTAACACTGCTAATAATGTCCCATATTTCATATGTTCCACAAATAGAACAAGTAAGAAATCATAAGAGTTGTAATTTGATGACATTTGGGGGGTTTGTTTTTCTATTTCAGTCAGTGGCGAAGACTGGGCGATTGCTGATTAGCCATGAGGCTCCCTTGACAGGAGGATTTGCATCTGAAATCAGTTCCACAGTTCAGGTACAGAGGTTATTTGTTTGTAAGTGTTCTGCATGGCTGAATATGTTTACTTATAGAAGAAATGCTTATTATTACATTAAAAGTTTTGCATTTTTATTAAATTTCAGTTTTGTGGATGCCTACCTTGCTTTATCTGAACAGCTGAGAAATCATCTACCTACCAGGCACTGTGCATAGTGCCTGCTAAGCTAGAAATTTAACTCTCACTGCAAGCAGGGAGAATGCACTGTCAGATGTGGAGGACAAATCTTTATGTATAATCTGGTTTTAATTTACTTTTTTTTCCTCATACGCTTGTCCCTAAAGCTTCTTAAAAATACATTCTAGCAGTGTTGAAATCAGACACAGAAAAAACACTCAGATCCAGTACAGTATAACGTGGGGTTACACATCGTGTTCAGAGACCCGATTAAAAGAAAGGAGTCTGCAGAAGTTGTTCATGTGTAGTTGAGGTGCTGACACACGTGTTGAGCTTGTATGGTCAGAACAGGTTTGAAAGGCTGTACATCAGTACCAGTTACATCTGGAGCATTAGGCTTCCTTAAAAGTCCTTTTAAGCTTTCTGTTGTGTTTTATATCTGTACCAGCATACAGATTTTCCCCTTACCTTGATTTCTTTTCTGTGCACACCAGTGACACTGGGTTATAGAAACATTAAACTAAATGTGCCCATCACCACCTGATAACTATTTTCTGAGTATTCTAGAATTCTTAAATGATAGGACTAGAGAGACATGAAATTCTAAAATTCATAAAATATAAACTGTATAGTCAGTAATTAAAGCTTGGGAATCAGCCTTTTTGTAGGAAGGAATAGAGTTAATAATTTTGGGAATGTAATTTTAAATTAAATGTGCATAAGGAATCAGAAAACTATGTTTCTTGAGCTTTGTGGTACAACTTTTTTTAAAGAGTAGTTGTACTAATTTTAACATTATTGTATTAAGGTAATTAATTTTTTCTATCAAAATGTTTTTCTCTGTTAAGAACCAAATATTGTTTGCATGGAGACCTCATAGCAGCCTTCCAGTAGCTGAGAGGGACTCTTCATCAGGAACTGTAGTGACAGGAGAAGGAGTAAAGGGTTCAAACTGAAAGAGGAGAAGTTCAGGGGAAGAGGGGAAAATAGGTTAGATATATGGAAGAAATTTTTTACTGTGATGCTGGTGAGGCACTGGCACAGATTGCCCAGAGAAGTTGTGGATGCCCCATCCCTGGAAATGTTCAAGGCCAGGCTGGATGGGGCTTTGAGCAACCTGGTCTAGTGGAAGTTGTCCCTGCCTATGACCTTTTGACCTCCTTTCTTTAATACTTATTCTCTTCGATTAAACTATGATTAATAAAATCCCAAGGTACTGCCAAATGTGAGTGTAAAAAGTGATAATATTTGAAAAATTCTTACAAAAATGTGAAATAACTGAAAGAGGCTGTCTTTTAGTGTCTTATGTTATTATTTACACTTGAGGAGAAAGCTATTCTAAGCCCTTTAGCGATGTCATAATTTACTGATATAACAAAAGAAAGCATGTATTCAAGAAAAAAGTGAGCTGAAAAGAGAAAAAGCTTATCAGTAAATATAATTGGAAGAGCATGGGATGCCCAATATATTGCTAAATTACAACATGAGTTTTTAATCTCCTCACACCTCCACTGACAAAGCTACTTACCCAATTGATCCATCTTGGTGTTGTTTTTCATATCAGAGATATATCTTGGCAATTATCTCTTATTTAGAAAACAAAGTTTAAAATGCTTTAGTAAAGAGCTATTTATTTCTGTCAATATTGAAAGAAAATATTTGTTTTATTACAGTTGCTCATAATTTTATATTCATATTTCTTAGGAAACTAGGCTTTCTGTCTTGAGAAATATTAGTTAATCTATCACATGTGCTCCCTCAGAATAAACTGCAATATAACTTGTTGGGATTGAATTTATCCATGATAAGTTTCTGTCATATAAATGGGTTGACTCGAGTCTGTGTTTTGGTTGCATTCTCGTTACTCTGTATATCCATTCTTGAAGATTCTATCATCCATACTAAAATTTTGATATGAATTACTTTGAAGACAATACTGCAAAAGATATTAGAATAATATTTACAAAGCATTACAACTTTTTAAAGAACAGTATTGCTTTAGGCATAATAAAGACCTTGCCTTTCCTGCTCAGTTAAAAAACTTGATCTCTAAATGGTCAAGTCCATATGTCTAATATCACTGTGCTGTAAAAATAAAAACAAAAAGTGAAATTCTCTTTTGCTGGATACAATCTATACTGGGAATGCCAAAAATTGGCGATTGCACTTGGCTTTAGTTTCCTCTTACACATGGAAGTAATAGTACTTCAATAAAGTGTGTCCAGTTGGATTAGATGGTTAGTTTCCATATTGTTATTCCATCCTTGCTGTGAGGTCTCTTGTCATAGAAATAAGGTGAATAAAAGTACATAGGTTATTTTAGAAGTTAATAGTCACAAACACTTCATGGTGATGTACACTTCAAGGAAAAGAGTACAAATGGAAATGATGGCTTTCACTCATGAACTGTAGGAAAAAACTACATGGAATAGTTTTCTTTTTTCTTGTGTGAGATTAAAAGCAGTGTTTGGAGAGCATATTAAATCAGATTTGTTTTGTGTTGAATACAGAATATTTTAAAGGGGCATATTATTGCACTAAGTAGTCTTTACTATGCTCAAACACATAAAACTAAGAACAAGATGAGGTGGTGTGGTTAAAACTCTACATGATATGACTTTGCCCTTTGTTCCGGTGTTTTGTATGTGATCTCAGCAAGTAGTCTGAAGTGAGAAACAAATGTTAGGATAACTTCAATACAGCCACAGTTAATATTCCAAATTGATTGTGTTCTGTATAAAAGCTTGCAAAAATGTCATGTTCAGCAGAGAAACCATTAAACTTTTGCTTAAGACATATGGTTGGAGCACAGTTTGAGAAGCCTTGGGAGAAAGACCCACTGAGATGTTGCTTACAAAATAATGAAGAATTGGGTGTGGAATTCATCAGTACATTAATCACTTGTAATACAAAGGAGAGTAAATCCAGTAATTGTGTCCGTTTTAAAAAACAAAAATAAAAAAAAGGGGGGAAAAAAAAAGAAACAGGATGTTTTCAGAGAGGGATAAGTGGGTGGAAAAAGGGAAGCAGGAGTAGACTGTGTTGTGTGATAAAAAGCTCAGCTGCCCGTGCAGATACACACAAAGGAGCCCAGTGGCTCAGTAGGCAGGGGAACCCAAATAACTCAGTCTGGGAAATGGAGCCCCCAACTCGGCTCCTTCAAAGGCTGTCACCAGCCTCAGCCCCATGGGCCAGGGTGGAGACAGCCAGCACCAGGAGTAAGGGACACTTTGATGACTGCAGTCTGAGTAGGGTTGCTGCCTGCCAGCATTTGAGACTTGATATGGAGTGCAGGGGAAGAGTTTTGGAATCATGCAAGACTTCTGGGATTTTTAGAGGAGGAACCAAAACTGGGGAGAGGTGGAGAATCAAGGTGGTTTGGAGAGGCATAGATATGGGAAAATTGAGATATAAAGGGATAAAAGGGAAAGTTGTGTTATGGTTACAATAATTTGTTGGTTACTATTTTCTGATAGGGCTGAGATAAATGTAGGGAATTAGCACATACCCTTTAGCATTGATCTTGCAAATACAGAAAATATATGTCACAGGAAGGTCTTGGTGGTTTCTAGCCATTCTCTACAAATAATGTATAAAATATTGAAAAATAGAAAATGCTGTAATAATTTTTAATGTTTTCATCTAAGGAATTTAAAATTTCATTAAGGAATTTTGATTTTTGTGTACATCGATGACATAATAGCAGAATGCACCATGGAAATATATGCTGTTATTAAAATACAAGAAATGCAGATGATATAAAGTTGATAGCTGACCTCGTAAAGGTCATGGCTGCCTATAAATTAGCTACTCAGCACATTGGTTTTTGTAGAGGGTTGCACAGATGTGAAAAGGAACATTTTGTCATTCTTGCAGGAACAAAGCAATTTTGATTTAGTTGTGGGTTTCTGTCTTAGTGGTGTAGTTTCTTTTCTTATTGCCTGGTAATTACTTTGTCCCCTTGAGCTCTTCCAGAGGACTCAGTGTGCTTCTCAGAATTATGCAGGAGTATCAGTCTTCCAAAAGATTGGTGTGAATCAGATGATAGGACCAAGAAAATTCAATAAAATAACCTGTTTCTGAGGCTGAGTTACATGATCTTATTTTTTCAAATCTTGAGTTCTGTATCTAAAAATTGAGTATAATAATATTGGACTGTTTGATCGTGGTGCTTTAGATTTCCTCCTCCTGCAGCAAAATAAGGCCTAGTTTCCAATAAGTGGTGTAATTTTCTGCTGGATTGTGACATTAGAGGAAACTATTAGATGAGCTGGTTTTGTGAGAAGCATTTCAGGAAGAGGAAAAGTAAGTGTGTCTAGGAATACCTTTCAAAGACATAAGAGTTTCACAGCAGTTTTATTACCACAGGGGAAAAAGTACCAAAACAAAAACAACAACAGTAACAAAATTCAGTAATTTCATCAGTATGAACATTTAAAGTAAAATTATATTCGACTGATATTGGCTGAAACTGTCTTAAATAACTATTATTTTATGGAGTTCTAGTGAAAAAGTTTCACTTTTCCATCAAAGCGCTTTCAGAATGTTTGTCCTGAATAATTTTTCATATGTCCGTGAAAAATTATTTCTTTAAAGGCATTATATGTCTTTAGAATTTCGGATGTTGAGATATTCCAAATAGTTCCATTATTTCAGTTTTCTTGTGAGCAGAAATTAAGGTGGAATTTCCCAATGAACCTGTGACAGTCCTCCATGGCTCTCTGCAGTGTTTTGAGGAAGTGAATGCAATGCAGTACTCCAAAATATTTGTGAGACCAGGTTTGTGTTTCAGTTTGTCTAGCAGAGGTGGCATTTTTCTCAATCTGTGTCACTTTTAAAAGGAAATCAAAATCTAACAATCAATGCCTTTCACAGGATGGTGCCTGGACTTTCTCCACACTAACTCATTGAAGCCAAAATTGGTTTGGATGTTACACAAAAGTCTCTTATTATAGTTTGACTCACTGCATAAAAGTATCTTAATTTTCATTTATCTCATGTTCTGATACTATGACCCATACTGATGTCTTGGTTTATAACTGCAAAAAATGCAGCACAGGATGAATGGACTTTTAAGACGTTTTGTTTGATGTTATCATGTCATAAAGTCTGATTTACCCATGAGGCTTTCTGCATGCTTATTTAATTTTTGTGAACATAAGGAGGAACAAATTTCTCTAAAATGCAAACAGAAAATTATTGTAATACTGGCATATGTCATCAGTTCAGTCTACAAGGGAATGTTGTGTTCCTCTATTTTGGAATAAATTCAGTACTGAGCAGAGAAAAATGATTTAATGAATTCAATATAGCCAAATATTAAACGGGACACACAGTATTCTGTACTGTGTAAAACCCCCAAATACATTTATTTAAACAAGCAAACAACCCCCAAATCCTAAAACAACATTCAAGTTGGAAAATGAAGTGCTCAAAAATTGTGGTGGATTTTCATAAAATCAGCCCCAGAACACACTCTCTAAAGTTGTAAACACTGAATGTTTACATGTCCAATTAGTCCAGTCTCTAGACATAACAAAAATCAAAATGTCCTATTCATCTGCAGCTCAACTTGAAGTCTTTTCAGCTTCTGTGAAACAGTTAATGAAGAGGTCCATGCAAGAGTGGGCATGTGGGCTAAGACATGTCCCAGCCATGGGGGTGCTCATGCACACTTGCTCCTCTTGTTTTTGGGGACAATCTCATCCTCTGGTTGAGAGGGAACACGAACCAATGCCCTGCCTGCAGGTGATGTTTCAGGCAGCTACTTGTGGCATGTGCTTCTGGTAGGAAATTATTAACCCACACATGAATCCCAGTGGCACTGATTTGGACATGGGTTTCTGCACAATGAGAGTGTACCTTATCTACTTGTCTTTGGTGTGTTCTCTGTAAAAATTATTGGAGTTGGAGTAAGCTTTTCCCATGTGCTATGAGAGCTAAAGCTGTTTCTTTTTTATCACTAGAGAGGTAGAGGCAAAAATGAGACAGGAGCTTGGCAGTTTCCATAGGCACTGAAAGGAGAGGGACACAGTAAGTACTGTCTCATTAGCAGTCTTTAATAAGTGAGAGAACAAGGCAAGCAGTAAGGTCTTGAGGGGCTGTTCCCACTGTATGGAAATAAATGCTGGCTCTTATGGAGTGTGCTACACTTGCCAGCTTTGCTGCTACGGGATCAGAGTTCACTGATGGAAGGGGTGGTAGGATGACAGGTGTGTGCCAGTGAATACCTCACCATGGATGGAGCAGTGAAAACTCAAGGCAGTGATCAGCTTGAGACTGCCTGCTTCTCCAGGCAGACATTTCTGATAGGCAATGACCAGTAAGATAGACACCTTTTAGGAAAGCATTCAACTGAGAAAAGAACATTTTTAAAGCTAATGGTTAATTTACATGCTTTCTATAGAGTTGCTTATTTTCAGGTAATGTATTGAAAAATGGCTTTTGGCACTGAAGCAAAATAACCCTTTCCTGTCCCACTTTCAGCTGTACTGTGTGTTAGGCAGAGGGCAGCATTTCTTTGAGATGCATCCAACCCTGTTTGTCTTCTCCTGTCTGAACTGCTTTTCCTTGCATTGGTGGGGTACACAAGTATGCAGCCAAGTACTTTTTAATTGCTTTTAATGCAAATTCTTGAAGAGGCACAAGTTTATCCCAGGGCAATACAAAGTGGTAAAGTGGCAGAATATGCTGAGAGTCATTGTGGTTCGGTGAAATCAAAAGTTTTAACTACTGAACAAGCTCAGCATTTGATTCACCTTAATCAGTCAAGTGTATAGTGTAAAGTATGCTCTTAGTGTATTCACTGATGACATTTTTTCCATGTTGTGATATTCAATTTGGCATACAAATGTTCACATGCCTGAGGCTGGACCTCCAGCATCATTGTCCTGCTGATGCACCCCTGTTCATTCATTGTAATTTATAACTTTGAACAATGTGTTTGGTCTTCCAAATGCTAATTCTGAAAAAGACCAAAAACATGGTCACTGAGGCAGAATTAAAATTTTCTCTTTGCTGTACACTCTCCCCCATTTGCATTTTCATCTTTCTAGCTGTTAGGAGTTGTTCTTCTAATGGAAGGAACTTTTTTGTGTTTATACTTACTCTAAGGTACAGTATACATTTACAATTGTAATTCAAACTGCTTTAATTAGAATCATGTTGAGATTCTAACATTTACATTTCTGATAGCCCATGGAGCTGATAGAAATGAGATGGTTTTATTCCACATTGTGAGGAGAGCAAAAAAAACCTTCTGTGGACTGCATATCCGGTGTTTGTTTTCTGGTCTGTGAATGCAGTGATTTGTTATGTAAACATAACAAATGATGATTTAGGAGGACATCAAAACTATGAACTTTCCTACAGCAATTTTGGGTTCATGTTAAAGTTGTTACCCAGCAGGCCTTTTTATTATACCATGTCAAATCGCCAGCTCATTGCTTAATGAAAATTAGTAAAAAAAAATACCTTTACAGTTCTTTCAAATTCTCACTCTAGTCTGATAAAAGATGATCTGTGGTAGGACTCTAGAGTAAGGCAACTCTGCAAAGCAACTACTAACTCAAGGATATTTAACCTCTCTTCTGCTTGAAAACTGAACAATACTATGTTTAACTTGCTTTATTTTGTTTGGCGTTATCTGTTCCTCCTAATAAATTATGAGTTGCTTTAGAACTCCAAGTAAGTGTTTTGAACAGCAGTTTAGCAGGAGTCCCCTGTAAAAGTGTGGTAATGACATTTCTTCTATTTTCCAGTGCTTGAGAGCTATAAAAACCTCCTTGGGTGGTTGAATTCACTCGACCTTTGGCATCATTTCTCAAAATGCTTCAATGGTATGCTAGAATCCTTATTAGCCGCAGGTATAGCAACTTAATATGTGCCAAGGCACCCTGGCAAGCCAGGGTAAAGAATAATGTGGAGGTTTTTATTTGCACTTTGTGTCAGGTTTACTTCTTTGGAGCAGACAGTCAGTAACTTGTCTTATTTACTTAAAAATTTGTTTTAGTGGGTTGGTTTGGGGTTTTAGAGTGCTGATTCATGCAAGTATATTGTTCTGTATTTTCCCTGGCCTGTCATATTTTGATACGGCCATTGGAAATGGTCTGGCTAGACCATTAGTTTAGAGAAAGAGACATAGTTCAGAGTAGTGTGACTGGAGAGGAGTGCTCTGTGGCATATAAAAATCTATGAGGAAAAAGGAAATTTACAGTATGAAACAGAAAAATCTATCCTTGCATGGTAATGGCTCAGTGAAGTTTTCAAAATACTGTAAATAAGGAACATTGCTTTTTAAATTGTCTTGAAGGTTTAATTAAGACATAAAAGGCCTGTAAAACAGTGTGTATTTATTGCTGTTTTATGTATGCATGCAGGATCAAATTATTTCAGTTCTGTGGTGAATGTATTTGTAGGAGGGAATGTGAAAAGAGCCTCTTGAACTCTTGTGTGGTTCTGTGCACTTCCAGAGCACTGTGAATTTTATACTGTTGCTGTTGGCTACCTTAAGATCTTTAATAAAGAAGAGAAAATGGAGAGTGCAGTTTTACTACCTAGAAGAACTACTCTAGGAGCTTCTGCTGCTTCCTTGAGAAGGGAACTGCCTGCTCTCCCTGGGGAGAGGCACAGCTAGTCAGTGCCCAACAGTCACTCTGGCTTAAAGCCTCAAGTCTGGACATATGACTGTAGCATAAGTTATGATGATGCTGAGTTTGGTTATGATATTTTAGGTAGGCACAGATGAAATAATTGTTGAATAGTCTTTTTTGTCTGATAGTCCTTTTGAATGTAAATGGACACATATTCAGTGCTATCATATAGGGATCTAGCAGTTAAAACACAATTAGAAAGCTACAAAGGTGATTAAAGTAATTTAAGAATTCCTGATAAGTAGATATAAGCCTGGAATTAGCTCCTGAGAAAGAGAAAGTTGCAGTCAGTTACATGAGACAAATGACAGCACTAGGACAGAACCTTCCATGTCCCTCTGTTCCCATGGCCTTATCTGAAACAAGGCTTTAGACTGATAGAGAAAGGTCTATTATATATGTAACACCAGCATAAGAGAATGAACATGAGATACTCCTAGTTGTACATATAATTAATATGCTGTATATTGGCAGTGCCTGTGATGCTTTATGTAGTTGTGCTGTTTGCTACCACAGTGGGATGTTGAACAGCAGCTTTATTCAAAGAGCAGTGGCAGTACTGGCATCTCTCTACATCCCACTGGAAATGTTTGTTACTCCTACCATGTTTAACAGTGAACATCTAAGCAGAAAAAAATTCTAGGCACACACAGTGCAAATCATTCTACAGACAGTTGTCTCACAAGGAGAGAAAGCTAGTGAGGATTTAATGCTGGACATGACTGAGTGAGGAAGGAAGGGCTGCTTCCTCTGTACCAAACACTGAAGCAATCATTTTATAAAACAACATTCAAAATGGTGAAAAAATTGCTCTACAAAGAGCCAAACCCATCTTTTATGAATCTTCGTATGGAAGTTTCTGACTGTGGAAAAGTTGGTCTGTGTAGGTGTAGCTGAAATTCTTCCTAAGATACATTTGCTTGGAAATAATATTTTGTTCCCTATCATCACTGAAGAAGTGCCTTTTGTCCATGTTACAGCAAGTGCTGTGCTCATCACCCAGCTGTGTTTTGCAGAAGGAATAAGCATGCACAAATGACTAACACTTTGTCTGATCTCGGATGCGTATTTTAAGCAGGAGGCAGAGAAGTGTTTCACTCTTTCCCATCATCTGGTGAAAAGATACCGTTTCTTCTGTACTTTTTAAAGAAACTGCTGTCCTACATTTGGATTAATGGAGATTAGGAAGGAATATAGATAAAATGTGGGTTTTTACTCAAAGGAATATTTAAAAAAAACCCTAACTTGTCATCTGGGAGGTGGTAGGAAATGCAAGTTGCAGAGATTTCAGAGTCGTTATCTGGATACCATATCCCCCACTTCCCATGTGTCTCTGGTGTTATCAACTTGGCTCTAAGTCACCCACAGTGAAAATATAGGCCCTGGTGATGAAATCTGTGGAATTAAGATTTCATTCTGAATACTTCTTTTTTTTGTATTCCACTTCTTTTACATGACAGTGTGTGGAGAGGATAGTTGGCCCTGAGGCACCTTTTTTTGTTTAACTGATTGCACATGTGTAGAATTGGAAACCTCGAGTTCTTTACCTTCTTTCGTTCAGGCAACAGCATTAGTTGTCCTGTGCATTGATGAATAACCTTGCAATGAATAAAAATAAAAAGTTCAGCATCTTTAAGGAAAGAAAATGCCAAGACTGTATTCTAATATTACAGTGTTAGGACTAATATTATTGATAGATCATATATAAAAAAATGTCACCGCATGTTCTAGAGAGGGAACTTTTCTCTAATTTTGTTGATTTCAGCAATATTATATCAGAATCCTATATGGCTTTGTATTTCATATTACATGAATATCCAGTGGTTATTGTATATTAGGAGACCTAAATGAAGCTATTTAGCAGCCAAGTATTAGAGTAAATTTGTAACTTGGACACACTTATTTTAAGCTCTAGTAGTCAAATGCAGTGCATTTTTTGAGTGGACTCAAGGTTCCTCAACACAATAATTCAGTTCAAAACTGCACCCATGCCTCATGAAAGGATAAAAGCTGCAGTAAAGATGGAGTCTTCATTATCATTAGCAAAAATACAAATTACAATTAGAGGTGTGTCTTGCATTACTAGAAGTTATGAAAGGCAATGCAATGCATTTCTGGACATCATACAACCCTCTGAAAAATATGCCACAATTATGATGGGTCTGTCTTGGAGAGTCAGAAAATATAATTTTATTTTTTTAACCTTTGGTTTTAAAGGCTATTTGTGAGACTCTGCAGTCTCCCTTTTTCAGTTCTTTTTCTATGAGCTTCCTTATTAAAGTTGTCTGGTTTGGGGATTTTTTTCTTTATAAGGTACATGTAGTTAGACTGAGAAGTCTGTATTTGGTTACCTAAATATATGGACTGACTTAAAAAAAAAAATCCACGTCTGTCCTGAAGCTTAATGAAATGTTCCTGCTGGCTTCTTTCTCTTAGAATTTCTCATTAATGAAAAACAGAGTGATTATGAAAAAGTTAACCTAAATATCTCCTTGTTCTTCCTTTTAAAGTTGATGCTCCATAAATCATCTGCTTAAGAAATAAAGAGAAAAATGCCATAATCACAGCAATACTTTTTCTTAAGAAAGTACTGAAAGAAAAAGGAAGGGTATTGAAGTTTTTGCGTCAAGGGTGATTGAACCACTGAGATCAACAAATTCTTAGTTAACTTCAGCAGAGCCAGCATTTCAAAACTCTATAAAGAAGCTTTTCTATGTTTTGAGAGAGATCTGGTTTTTACACAGCAGCTTTGCCCTCATAACTGTGTGACTGAAAAGGAGTAAGGTTTTCTGTGCATATCTGCCCATTAATTTACTGGTTTGAGAACATCTTTAAACTTAGAGTGCTTTAAAAATAAGAAAATATGAAATTGTGTGGTTTAAAGGGTTCTCTTAATATGGGTTGTAGATTTGGGAGTATCTTATTTCTTGAGTCAGCAGCATTTTCATGATTAACAGTGGTGTGTATCATGGTTTATAAATTTAAGTGACAGAATTCGGCTCCCCAGGGACAGAGATTGATACTTGTCTTGCACATGTATAATGCTAATAGATGCAGAAATCTATTATGGTAATGTATTGAGAATTTATTTTGAAATAAGGATAAAATTAACATTTGGAATAAAAATTACTTTTCGTGTCCTTCCGTCTGATTTATTTCCTTATCTGTGGGCTGAACTTACCACAGAGCAAGTATTATTGATGGGTAGGATGCCTTGCAAAAAAAGATAGCTGAGAATTATTGCAGACTATGTTTCAGTCATCTTTTGATGCTGAGTTCAGAGTTTTCATGTGTCAGAGATGTGCACCTTTTAATCGCTTAACTTGCAGAAAGTTGTCTGACTTCTGTAATGATGTGAGTACATAATTTGGGCCTCCTGTGGTTAAAAACATTGCTTTTTCAGTAATTGATTGAGTTAAAAGATGCAGATGTAATAATCTCTACCATGCACATAACATTTTTTGGATGGAGGAATATCCACTGTGATAAAATAACAGATTTCTTTTTTTTTTTTGTTAAACTGTTCATATATTTTGTATTTAATGTGTGCAGACAGTCTAACAAAAAGTAAGCAGAAATAATTGAATTATAATTGGTGAGGCTGTTACTCATTACTTTTGCTGAACATCACAGGTAAATACATTCTAGATGACATAATAAAATTAGCTGATATTAATTTCAAAGAAAATACTACATATCAGTTTTAAATACAGGATTATACTGATACATACAAGAATTGTGCTATGAAAACTGTTGAAACTCTTGCAGCCAAGTGACTTCATATTGCAGAAACGAATTTCTGGTCTGAGTTGTGGTAGTACATGCTACTACTTGAATTAAAGATGAAAGAAAATTCTGCTACTGAAATTTGCATTCCAGTGCTAGTACTATGATCAGAATAAATTGTATTTCTAAGCATACAAATATGTATTGCAAAAGAAAATATCTTCTCTAATCTGACTGAAGCCTGGTAGTTAAATAAAAATGTAGAATATCTTAAATAAAATAGTTTTAAAATGTTAAATAAAATGGAATTTTGGTTTGTGGTTGAAGCTTTATAGGCTACACAGTTTTATAATTACGGGAGTAGTTTTTCTTTAATCAGCCCTTAAATATTTATTGTGCTTATATTTTATATTACTACAAACAAGTCCTCCTCACTGACACTTTAAAATATTTTCTGCAAAAAAGAAAAAAAACCTGCTTGTTTACATACGTTCTAGTGCTTTACAGTGGGATGTGGTTCTGCGTAAGTTAGTCCTGCTCTGAGTCATGAGCTGGGCCTGTTGCTAAAAATACGATGAAGATCACTTACACCTGTGGAAGTAAATCAGAGTAACCTGACTTGAAAAGCCTTTTGCAACATTTGAAATGTATTGCAAGTGTGAGATCCCAGTCCTTTATTAGCATGCTAACAGGTATCGTGTCGGCTTCAGTCAGGAGTGCAGCACTCTCTGCTTTGCCAGTTACCTGGCACTTCAGAAAACAAGAGGTATGAGTGCTAATTATCAGCGCTTGCACAATCTGTATCTTAATGTGGTCCTGCTTTTGCAGTAGTTAAGGTTGAGTAGCACTGAGGCATAAAAATAGAGCCGGTGACTGGCAGTGTTTCAAAACAAGGCTGAAATAAATTATGAAACACATAAGGGCCAATGTATAGGTGACTTCTATTCCTGACTGAATGTGACAACATTAATATCACAGCTGGTATCACAGTGAAAATAAACACTTAAAACGCTGATTGAAACCATCAGGAAGAAAGACTGAAAATCTCTGACTGTGGGATAACATAAGGAAAGGCTGTGTTTCATGGTTTACCGGATGCACAGATCTGACAAGCTATTTGGTTGTGGTGACTGAGTTAAACACATATATGTTTCATTTACTTTCCCCTTCATCACAAGCAAAGGAAGGAAAGCATCTTAAAAATGCTGTAAGTTTATTCAATCCATAGGGAATGATATGAAGCATGTTCTCCCTGAGAGGGGAAAGTACAACCTGAGCAGCCACAGATGCCAGAACAAAGAAGGTTGTTCAAAGTATAAAACCACCCCAAACCCTTCTGTCAGAACTAAAATCTCTTCTGGTACAAATTTATTGGCTAGAGTGGAGTCTTACTGGATATTACAAATGTGTTAAATATGCTCTTGAATAGAGCATAACAGCATCATTTTGGACAAAACCCAAAGGTAGTATCTTTTCCCTCTCCCCCTTGATATCTGTTGAGGGCTTGAAGGAAACCCCGTTTCTCTTTCAGAACTGTCATTTACACCACTTCAGTTGCTGGAGCCTTACAATTTGCTTGGAAATAGCTGCACTGTGCAATAGTTTTATTCCTTGAAACTGACAGTTTCTGCAAAGGCACAGAGACAAATTCCTGGCTGTATTCCAGGCAGCCTCACTGCTTTCTACAGTCAGTTGCAAAATATTCTAATCTGTGTTTGCTTTGCATTCTTTTACAATTTAGTAGCAGTAGATATGTTAAAAACACAAAATAGTTGAGGAAGATGGCTGAGATAAGGTTTTCAAATTACTATTAATTTTGGTTTTGCAACTGAAGGGATTAAAATTGATTATATTGTAACATGCCTTTTTATCTCCTCTGAATGAAGTGGCAATGTTTATTCTTTCTGAAACCTTAAGGTACACAAATCAGAAGGAGAAAAGAATGGAGAAATATGGGTGCAGATTTTACTGACAATTTTCAAGTTTGAAAATCAACAGTGAAATAAATATTGTTTTGATATGCTTCCAAAATGGAAGAGTAACTCTTAATTTTTTTTTAACTGTAAAATTTTTCTCTTGTTTTTTGGGGGAGGTATTGTTCTTCCTTAGATTTCAGCTGGACTAAGTTACGTGAATGATGCTGAACTGCTGGTGTACATCAATCATAAATAATTATGGCAAGTCATCACATTAAGTTTCCTATATAAATGATTTTTTTTTCCTGTCCATTTCAACAAAATGTTTTTTTAGATAATAAAAAATTATAGGGAAAACTAATTTTTGGAAGATGTGTGCCAACATGCTGCTTTCATACTCTTCTCTTACCGTGCTTACAAAACCCACAGGTTTAGGGTAGCCTGCTAAACTGTCATATCAGTGCTTGCAAAAACCACAAGTTTAGCTATTCTGCTAAAGAACCTGTGTTTGGTGCTAAAAATGAATATCAATTGGATATTATTGCTTCATAGCTTCTTTTGGGCTGAAAAGAGTGTGTTCATGCTATTGTTCTTCTGGGCCATTTTCACTGCTTTCTCATTTGTACTTGATAATGTGAGCTGTAGCTCTCTAGAAGATCATTAGCAGATCTTGGGGGTATTTTTGCAGCTGTGGCCACTCTTCCTTCTAGTTTTGTGTGCCTTGCCGATGGGCATGGGAGAGAAATAATGGCTTTTGATTAACAAAGGAATGCATAATCTTGTACTTTGCATTTATGGGGTTTAAAGTATCGTATATTGAAATTCAAGAGTATTATGTTAGCAGAAGGCATGAATGTTTGGTGCCTCTGTCATGCAATGCCTGGGACTGTGCCCATCATAGCAAAGAATGTTAATTAGTGAAAGCAGAGCAGCGAGGGCTTAGATTAGTCTCAGTTCTCACAATAAACCCATATCTGTTATTTTAGAAAGTTTTCAAATCATAAAAGCTTTTTGCAAAAGGTTGTCCAGTGTCTAATAACCCTACAGTCCTGATGTCAGTGACTACGCAAGCAGGCTTTCTGGTTTACTTTGCACTTCCCCATATACAATGCAAACAGATAGCTAATGACTGGGTAAATACAATGGGAATGTACTTTGTGCACTGTGTGTTCTGAGCTTGAGTGTTTTGGTCTTTATTTTGTTTGCCTATTTTTATATTCTTTCACAAGCACATTTTGTAATGATGGAATATTACAGAGTTCCTAGTACAGTACAGAGGCATAACACAAGGAATATATTGTGCTCACTCTCTTTAAATCCAAAATCTTTGCCGATGCCAATTATTTTTGGCTTTTATTCTTTTGAACTAATATAGATGAACAGGGGTTATGTGTTATGATTCATTAGCACAAGAGTGTTCATTTAAAGCAGAAAAAAAACCCAGACAAAAATGTATCTGTCAGACTTTAGCCTATCTGTTTTCTTTTCCTAACCTTCTAAGCTATTTTTTAAATGAAAATCCATGAAGAGTCTAAATATGTGAAAGAAAAGACAGTGAGAGCTGAGGAAGAAGTCATTAGATGAAAACTACTACCAGTTGTAGTATTAACCCACGAGGATTATATTTGTGTCATGTAAGAAATATGATTTACAAAGCCACAAGAAAAAAGACATTGAAAGCAAAGTCTTTAAAACCAGTATGATCTTGGACTTGTTAGCACTGTGCAGCTCGTTGCCCAGCAGGATTTTTAGCTTCTTTTGTGCAGGGCTGCATTCTAGCCAACTGCACCCAGCTTGCACTGGTGGTCAGGGTGCTTGGGTCCTGGGTGCAGCACTTGTTGTGCTTCATGAAGTGCTTGTCATTCTGTTTCTCTGTCATTCTCTGCTTCTGTCAATCTCACAAGGTGCCTCTGAGTAGCTGTTCCATGTCCCAGCTTATCAGTCCTTTCTCCCCCTAGTTTGGCATCACGTGTAATCTTGCTGTGTGCGCTCCATCCCGTCGTGAAGGTTGGTAATAAAGCTGTTTGTGAACACTGATCCCTGAGGAATATGTCTACTAATCAGCTGCCAATTGGATTTTGTCCCTCTAATCCAGATTCACTTTGAACCTGACTGATCCAGACAGTTTTCAACCCATGCTCACTTTTTCAACATGTTCCTTTATAGGAACTTGATGTTAGGCTGACTGGCTTGCAGAATCACATTTCTGTAGATTTGCCTTCTTGCCCTGCCTAAAAGTGCTTACATTGCTATGCAGATCATATACTTACTGTGCCTTATTCCTGCAATCATACAGGTTTTAAGGAAGAAATCAGCTTTTATAGATCTTTCTGTGGTACTAGGGAGTCCCTCTAAGCAAAAAAAATCAACCCTGTGTTAGCCATTTGATTTAGTTTAAAGGTCGTGCTGGCTTTTTTTTATACAGTACTCAGTGGCCTGAATGAAATGTATTGGCAGAAGTGCATAGGCTAGTCTGTTCTTACATAACTAATTTTCCTAATTAATTTAGAATATTATGGTGGAAAGAAAGGTAAACTAGTGATAGCATTTCTGAAAAAAACCCCACCCAAATCCAACTCAGTGCCTAGCAGTTATTGTGTCAATATGAAAAGCTGCAGTGACCATATGAGACTGGAATGCTTTTGCTATGTATTGTGTTAACATCTTTCACTACCTAAATTAACTCTCAACTGGTCTGTCAAGCCCAGTCATCATCAAACAAGTAAATTTGGATTTTGTTTGAATATTCTTCTGACATACTTATCTTTAAGGTTCAAACAGTGACACTTTGAGATATTTGGAAAAGATAAGCTAAATGAATATTGTATTATTTTTGAGGGAAGGAAGGTATTTATTTTGGAAGTTTGGTAGGCTTTTTATCCTGCAGGGATGCATGGTTTTCAGCATCAGATTTCTCTGAAGGTTTTTTTTTACATTGCATTCCTTTGCAACAGCTGGAATTGGCCTCAGAAAGTGGACAAAGCGAACAGTTCTCTGAAGAAAATTTGGAAAAATTTCTCTCCTAGATTCCTGGTTTGTATATTGTTGGCTGATTTAGATAAAATAGAACTTTAGTTTGGAAAGTTAGGGAGCCCGTGATGTGTTTGTATGGGAATAATTATCATAAAAGGCACAGTGTTGTAGCAAGGGTGACCATCTGGTATCTGGGATTATTTGAACATATTTCTCCTGATCAGTTCCTTGATGCTGGATAAACCTTGGCTGCCACTGACAAACAGCTTTCACTTTGTCCCTTTCTTTCTAGTGTCAAATAGTTTCTATGGAGTTTTAGTATATGAATATATTTTATCTTTGGGATAACTGGAAGCTATCTGTGTGAAACATAGTTGTTCTGTATGGGGCAATGGATTAGATGTTCTGGAGAGCACTTCAGATCTCCATGCTATCAAGTTATATGGTTGTGTGACATAATTAATGATTAGATTTTATTTTGTTTTCTTACTTTCTGTTTTGAATGTACCTTTCTTATTTTCATTTTTGCCTTTCCTCAAATTCATCACTATTCAGTTATTTTAGAAGCTCTTTCAAATATTCTTGGAAGGAAAGCAATCGTATGGTCTCATTTACAAGAAAATATTTTAAAATGATCTAAGAAAAATCTGTAATGATAAACTGATTTGTTTTTAACTCAGGCTATAAAAAATAATTAGAGAATTATTTTGAAGGGGCAAATAAAACTGTTACTTTCTTAAGATGAATTGCAGACTAAGCAAGTGCACTTTGTAAGGGATTTTGCAAAATGCAGCCCAAAATCTTTATGGAAGTTGCAGAGGTTCAGTGACTTAGAATGCAGGCTACAACCCCTAAACCTTGGCAGTATTGGCAAGCAGCTAATTGGTCTTGCTGAGACTTCTGCTCTGGGTGGGTGCTCATCAACAATTATTATGTAGTTGTATTGAATTAGTGCATAACTGAGCTTCACTGCTCATGTAATTTACCTCCACTTGACATCAATGCAATCAATAAAAATGTCAACAATTGAAAACAAGTTCTTTAAGCTCTGAGTTGTTATAGAAAGCTTACAAATGATAGCGATATATGTTCTTTATAGCTCAGCATAACAGATGTGTTATGATTGGTGTATTTACTTATTTTGCTTTACTTAAAAAATGGAAATAAAATTGTTTAATAACACTCAAAGCAAATGTTGAATTTTTTCCATTTGTGACTATTTTATACTCTTATGCTACATATATCTATGCTTGAATGGGAATGTTCGCCAAAGGCAAATGTGCTGCTTCTGTAATTGAATATTAGTCAATAGTTTACAGTTGTATTGTGGATAGACAGTTTCTTAATGCAAGCTATTTCATCAGACAGAGTTTTAGTCAATTAAGGTCAGATTTGTCTCATCTAATTTTTTTAATAGCAGATGAAACAGAATTTTACAGAGAAGAGCTGACCCTTTTCTAAAACACATTGACATATGCAGAAGGTGTTTAATCTCTGATGTGTCTTATATTTCCTTTCTAGAGTACTTTGATGCTACGTTAGTTAGGATGCCTGACTTAAGCTGAAGTTAGGGAGAAGTTCTACCCTTAGAGGGAAGAAGTAACAAATCGGTGAACTAAACAGAAGAAACTGCATAATTTACAAAAGACAATTTATGAGTTCCATGTCTGATAAGAATTACATGTTGAAAATCCCTAATTTTGAGTAAGGAGTGCTAATGTTATCTATTCAGACAGTTCATAAACATTTTAAAGACAGCACCTTGTTTTCAGGAGTATTTTGCTTGGTTTTATTGTTGAAAGGAGACAATAATAAATTATTTGTGACTAGCACTTGAAGACACTCGGGTTTGTCTATTCAGAGTCAAACAATTTGTCTTCAGAGTAGACATTCATTGCCCAATAAAGGAGGACTATTACACTATTTCAAAGAACAGTTGTATATTTAGGATAATCTCAATATTTTTAACAAGATAAAGAATGCATTTAGAACCAAGATTAACATGTTTATCTCTGAAGACCAGGTGTGGAGGAGATTAGCTTTAAAATGCAGAGGAAGTTAAGAATTTTGCACTGGGGGCAATATTTATTAGTAGTATGATATGAGCTATTAGCTGAGAAACGGCATTTGTGAGCACAGCAGTGGGAGGTGTACCCAGACAGAGGAACTGCTCTGCTCCATGACAGAGCTCTAGGAGAAGGTGAATGGTTAAGGAATGTCAGGGAGTTGAGAAAGAGTAGACTACTGAAACTGCACCCTGCTCTTCCCTGAGCTGTGCCCAACAGGCAGACAGGACTCATGACATGGAGGATTCCCTGGACTCTCTTTACCTGATGACTCAAGGACAGGAGACAGTGGTGAGAAGTTCCTGCCTGATGCAGCAGCTGTGTCTCCTCTGTGACTGCCCCACCTCCCCAGGTGCTCTGACACAACAGATGTGAGGCTCTGCAAGTGGAACTGATGAATAATGAGGATGATGGTTCGTCTAGAACGGAGGTGTCACAGAGATTAGTCAGTCTATGCTCCATGTCAAAACTGCTTTCATAAAGAAAAAAAGGTGGGTCATTGTCATAGGAGACTCCCTTATGAAGGGAACAGAATACCCCATATGCAGACCAGATCCACTTCTTAGAGAAGTCTGCTGCCTCCCTGGAGCCTGGGTTAAAAATGTGATGAGAAAACTTCTTGCCCTAGCACAGCCCTCAGATTTTTTGTCCACTGTTGGTTTTTCAAGTAGGCAGCAATGGAGTTGGAACAAGAAGACCAAGTGCAATCAGGCGAGACTTCAGGACCTTGGGACAACTGGTTAAGGGATCAAGAGCAGAAGTAGTGTTCACCTCTATCCTTCTAGTTGCAGGGAATGATGAAGGAAGAAAAAGGAAGAGCCAACTCTGAGCCTGGAGTCACTGGCAGAATTTCAGTGGTTTTTTTTTTGATCATGGGTTGGTCATGTGACCTGCTGTCTGAATAGAGAAGGACTGTGGGTGATATGGTGAGTGGAGGCTGTTTTGGGCACAGTGATCACAAAATAATCATGAAGTTTTGGTTCTTGAAGAAGTAAATAGGGGGAGTCAGCAGAATGGCTACCTTGGACTTCCAGAGGGCAGGTTTTGGCCTGTTTAGGAGATGGGTTGAGAGAGTCCTTTGGGAGGCAGTCCTGAAGGTCGGAGGGGTCCAGAAAACTGGATATTCTTCAAGAGGGAAACCTTAAAGGTGCAGGGGCAGGCTGTCTCCATGTGCTGAAAGATGAATTGGTGGGGAAGAAGACTGGCCTGGCTGAACAGGGAGCTTTGCCTGGAACTTAGAGGGCAAAAAAAAAAAAAGAGTGTTTATGACCTTTGAAAGAAGGAGCAACAACTCAGGAGGACTACAGGGATGTCATGAAATTACGCAGGAAGAAAATTAGAAGGGTCAAAGCCCAATTTGACCTTAATCTGGCTACTGCCATAAAAGACAATAAAAAACATTTCTCTAAATACATTAGCAACAAAAGGAGGGCTAAGGAGAATCTCCATCCTTTATTGAATGTGATGTGAAACAGTGACAAAGGTTGAGGAAAAGACCGAGGAAATTAATACCTTTTTTCCTAAGACTTTAATAGTAACACCAGTTGTTGTCCGTGTACCCCTGAGGTGGAATATGGGGATGGGGAGCAGAATGAAACTCCCATAATCCGAGAGAAAATGGTCAGTGATCTGCTACACCACTTAGACACACACAGAGGTTTATGGGGCTGGATGGGATCCACCCAAGGGTATTGAGGGAGCTGTTGAGATGATCACTGAGCTCCCCGAAACATTATTGCTCTCTACAAATGCCTGAAAGCAGGTTGTAGCCAGGCGAGGGTTGGTCTCCTCTCTCAAAGTAACAAGTGATAGGACAAGAGAAAATGGCCTCAAGTTGTAGCAGGGAAGGTTTAGGTTGGATATTAGGAAACATTTCTTCATGGAAAGGGTTGTCAAGCATTGGAACAGGCTGCCCAGGGAAGTGGTAAAATCACCATCCCTGGAAGTATTTAAAAGATGTGTAGATGTGGTACCTGGGGACTTATTTTGTGGTGAACCTGGCAATGTTAGGCTAATGGTTGGACTCAATGATCTTAGAGGTCCTTTCCAACCTTAAATATTCTGTGATTCTATGAACCTATTAATAAAATGTAAGCGAAGCAGAAGGAGGAGCTACCCTTTATATATATATACCTTTTAATATATCTATGTAGCTATAGTTTGCTATAAAATAAGGACTCACAATCATAAATCTCAGTGAGGGGAAAATGCTCTCATGTGTGATTGGTGTGTGAATAGGTATTTATGGTACCAAACCCTATTTAATCTACCGTAGTGTCTTTAACAAAGTTACATCCTGCATGACCTAGCAAGATACAGTTTCCCAAGTATCTAGAAGCGATAGTTCTATATGCCTAAAGCTTACTGGATTGTAGGAGGGCCTTGTATGTGCCTGTGAAAAGGAGGAATTAAAGGCTAAATATGTACTTCTTTTCCTGAAGACAATTGCAAAAACAGCCTCTTATCATATAGTAGGAAATGTTCAGTGGGATGTTTGTAGGTGATATCAAACTAAATTTTTAAATCCCAACCTTAAATTATTCTCAAAAAAAGGGATAGTGTACCCTTTCAAAC
>NW_016690184.1:7347603-7378132 GCF_001604755.1 Lepidothrix coronata
AGCTTTCTGAAAGCACTATATGCCTTTGCTAACCTGTTGTCTATCTCTCTGTCAATCTTACCATCTGAGGAGATGAGGCTACCTAGGTAATTAAACTACTGGACTGATTTGAGCACTGATTCACCAATGGTGATGTGGGGATGATGGAAGACTTCCTGAGGTGCCGGTTGATAGAGAACTTCTGTCTTCTTTAAGCTGACTTCCAACCCAAAGAGCTCAGCAGCATCTGCAAAGCAGGATGTTAAACGCTGCAGAGCTGCTTCTGTGTGGGCGACAAGAGCGGCGTCATCAGCATAAAGCAGCTCCCAAACAAGATGGTTTAAGGTCTTAGTGTGGGCCTTCAGTCACCTTAGATTGAATAGGCTTCCATCAGTATGGTGTCGAATGTAGATACCGTCCTGATCATCGAGGTCTGCCGTGGCCCTTTGGAGCATCATGCTGAAAAAGAGTGTGAATAGAGTTGGTGTGAGAATGCAACCTTGTTTCACACCATTAGTTATCAGAAAGGGCTCAGAAAGTGCATTACCATGTCTGACTTGGCCATTGATCCTCATGGAGTGAGATGATCATTTTGAGGAACTTGGGGGGACAACCTAAACGTTCCAAAATCTGCCATAGACCTTTCCTGCTCACAGTATTGAAAGCCTTGTTGAGGTCAACAAAGGTTACATAGAGACCTTTGTTCTGTTCCCTACACTTCTCTTGCAGTTGTCTGAGAACAAATACCATGTCTGTGGTGCTCCTGTTGGCTCTGAAACCACATTGACTTTCAGGTAGAATTCCTTCTGCTATAGCGGGTATTAGTCTGTTCAAGAGTATTCTTGCCAGGATTTTGCCAGCAATGGAGAGCAGAGTAATACCACGGTAATTTGAACAGTCTGATTTAATTCCTTTCTTTCTGTATAGGGTGACAATGACTGCATCTCAAAGGTCTGATGGTAGTTCTCCTAGTTCCCAACAGCGTAGTACGAACTCGTGAAATTTAGCATGGAGTGCAAGGCCCCCATGTTTCCAGACTTCAGGTGGAATTCCATCAACCCCAGCTGCCTTGCTGATTTTCACCTGATGTATGGCCTTAAGGGTTTCTCCTAAAGTGGGGGCAGTATCCACTTCATACTTCACTGGTTGTTATGTGATGGACTGAATGGCTGTGTCTTGGACTACATGGCTAGTACTGAAAAGGATCTGAAAGTGTTCAGACCATCGATTCAGAATAGAAGTTTTATCTGTCAGAAGTGTTTGACCATCAGCGCTGAGTAGAGGACTTTGAGCTTGGTATGTAGGCCCGTATGCTGTTTTCAGGGCCTCAGAATCCTCTGTGATCACCCGTGTCTGCGCATAATTGTGTTTTTTCAGCTAGACTGATCCACCAATTGTTCTGGATGTCATGGAGTTTCTGTTGGAGCTTGCTGCATGCAAGACAAAAGGCTGTTTTTCTTACACAACAGGATGGCAGTGCAAGGTGTGCTTGGTGGACGTTTCTCTTCTTCCTCAACAATTCCTGGATCTCTTGATTGTTTTCATCGAACCAGTCCTTGTTCTTCTTGAGGGAGAACCCTAGGGTTTCTTCAGAGGACTGCAGGATGCCGTTTTTAATATGGTGCCAGAGTGTTACAAGAGAGGTATCTGTAGAATCTATGGAATGGTTTTCAAGCCTAGTATGAAGATTAGCCTGGAATTTGTTTCTCACTGTGGCTGATTGGAGATTGTTAACTTGGAGTCTTCTCCTTGGGATACTACCCCTTTTAGGTTTGAATTTAAGATTGAGGTTAAGCTTACACCGCACAAGCCGATGGTCTGTTTTGGCATTCTGCACTGGGCATCACGCGGGTATGGTGGACATCGCGGACATCTCTCCGTCACACCAAGACATAATCGATGAGGTGCCAATGCTTAGATCTGGGGTGCATCCATGTTGTCTTCAGACTATTTTTCTGCTGAAAGATAGTATTAGTGATGGTGAGCTGTTGCTCCGCACAGAATTCTAGCAGAAGTCGACCATTATCATTGCAGTTTTCAACACCATGCTTGCCTAATATTCCTTTCCAGGCTTCAAGGTTCTTTCCTACTCTGGTGTTGAAATCACCAAGGATAATGATCTTATCATCTGCAGGCACCTTCTGGGTAAGGTGGCGCAGGTCGGTGTAAAATTTATCTTTTTCAGCAGGATCAGCTTGGAGAGTTGGGGCATATATACTAAAGAGGACAACGTGTTGCTTGCTGTGTAGTGGAAGGCATAGGGAGATAATGCGGTCAGAGTGACCTGTCGGCAGATTTTCGAGTTTAGGAATAATAGAGGTTTTGATCATGAAACCGACTCCTGAGAGATGCTTTTCAGTTCTGGGCTTACCTGACCAAAAGAGGGTGTAACTGGCACCATGTTCTCTGAGGCTGCCTTCCTCGTGAAGGCGAACTTCGCTGAGAGCAGCAATGTCGATGTTGAGACGTGACAGTTCATGGGCAATCGGTGCAGACCAACACTTAGGACGTCCACTATCCGCAGAATCGAGCATGGTTCTGATGTTCCAGCATGCTAGAGTTAATTTGGGTACACCTTTGGAGGCAGGTGTATATGCCTTTGTCTTTTGATCTTTGTGTGACTGCATTTGTAGAAGATATCGATACAGGGCTTTGCGACTGTGGGTAAGGCCTTCGAGCCTGCGCAATGGATTTTTTAGGTGAGATGCAGTATGGGTGGAACTGAACCCACCCTTTAATCCTAAGGTTCATCTGCCAGGGTCTGAGCGAGCTCAGACGGTGGCAGTGAGGTCCTCAGGATGTAGGTTTAGTTAGAGTGACCTTCTCTTAGCTGGATGGCCTTACAGGGCTGATTGAGCTCCATCTGCCCGGGTTTAGCGTTGTCCTTCACTTCTGTGTGTTCCAGGCTCCTCCTCTCATCTCCCACGATGGCACAGTCCGAACTGGTGGAGCTCCCCCTCTCTCGCTCCTTTCCGTGCCCGAGGCCAAGCCCAAACGCCCGGGGCCGGGCCGCACCACGCGCACGCGTTCCGGGGCCGGCTGGGGCCGCGCCACCGTGTGCACGCGTTCTGGGGCCAGCTGGGTGTGAGGATTAAAAGGTTTTGAAAATGACAGATAATAATTCTTTCAGATGTTGAAATACAAGAAGCTGAAATAGGTCTGAAATAGTCAAAAGTCTGATTTGTTTAGTGTAATGCTATAGACAAAATGACACTTTACCAAATGAAAGTAAGCAGAAATCACTTGAAATTTTTAAATATTAGTAAGAAATATACTAACAACATGAACTTTATCAGTGGTGATGCATTTGCCCAATGCCTGAGTTTTCAAATATCCTGAAACAGTGACAGAAATCTGAATTTCTGTGCAAAGCAATTGCTCTAATTCTAATCCTCTCACTAATATTACTGGAAATAAATAGTATTGGAGTTCAGAATGGAGTCCAAAAGGACAACTGAGTTCAGGGGATTTCAGGAGTGTTTGTGAAGTTCAGAATTCATAAAGAGAAAAGGAGGGGACATACAATCAAGATGATAGTCCTGAAAAGGACAGATAACATTGATTCTGGAGGACAGGCATATGAAGCACAAGAAAATAACTGTGAGGGAAGCTCTGATATAAAACTGACTCTACCCTTGGCTTACTAACTTTGGTAATTGTGCAGATTGAGAGGTTACATACATAACAATATTCACAAATTGTATTTAAAAATGCAAGAGGACTACATCAGGAAAATATATTCTGTTGTTGAGAGGTATTCTTCCATGTCACTGAGGCTTTTCCACAAATATTTTGTTATGGAAATTTGCTTCATGTGGTTATAATTATGTTGACAGTTTTCTGGACTTTGAAAAGTTTTTGCTTCATTGAAAGCACAATTTCTGGACAATGAGAATAAGATTAAGAATAAAGCATACTTAATTAAAACTTTAAAGGCTGGTCTTCATTTTTTGCTCAGATTTGTAAGATCTACATTGTTCTGTGGGTGCCGGATTTTACAAGTGAGCAGATTTTACAGTTCAGCAGACTTAAGAATGATCTCTGTATTTGAATTCTTGAAAATCATGATGTTTGCAATAATTTGCTTTGCAAATGCTATTGGTGCTTTGATTTTATCATGTACTGTAACCTCTAACTACTCAGCTTGTTGGAAAAGCTGATTCAGACTTAGCAGAGCAAAGCACTTGAGCTAGTTGGAACCGCTGATGGTTTCGTTTCTGTGACTGGGAAATGGTGAGCGACCCATTACTTATGTTCCTCCTGCAAGTCTTCACCCTTAAATATTAAGAAGACACAATTCCTTCTCAACTCAGAAGTGCTCAGTATTTATAACAAGAGAGCTGAAAAGTAGGATTTTCAGCTACAAAATATGGGTATTTATGTTTTAAACTGAGAGAGGCCAGAGTTGTTAATCCCAGTCGTCTAGGCACTGAGTTGTGTCATAGAATGGGGAAGTCCTGGAGCCAGCATATGACACTAGAGAAGTGGGAAAAGGTTTGATCTTCAGTGTAAGACAAGTAGATTAAAGGTGCTGCTGTGCAGATAACCATGCTGATAGTCAAATGTGTTATAGTGACATAAATTGTTGAGCATTTCCACACCATGAAAGTATTTTTATACTTTCCTTTTCATGCTGTAGCACTTTTTGTCATGTGGGAGATTTTAGTACTGGTTCTTTGCAGTTCTTTGGCTGGACAGTTTTTAGGTATTCCTCCGTGGCACTCTTGATTTAAGACATGCTCTATGGTGACATCTACCAGCATGTATTAATTTATTGCCCTATATGAAAAATAAAGATTTACTTCACTATGTAGGCAACTGTCAGGATGACCAGGGCTCATGTAATTGTATACAGTCTGTATACATTCTTGTATGTCCTTTATGACTCAAGTAACTTAAATTTAGTGTTGGTAACTTTTTATATAAAGGGGTCTTAATTTTGATTTGATTGTTTCTTGACTGTACAATTGCTTGGGGCAGAGTAACTGAAGGACTGGGAAGCTTTGGGGCCATAAACTTCCTCTGCAGTCACAAAGCAGAAGTCTCAGTCACGCAGAGCACCCGGAGTCTGCCGTGCCCCTGGGGGGGCCCTTGTCTTCTCCCTCAAACTGTGAGGAGGCTTCAGACAACTAGCTTAAACCAGATGCTGGCTCTAAAATAGCCAGTTGAGGTTAGAAACTGCCCACTTTGTTGGACAGGTTTCAGACATTTTGTTGACAAAACAGTTTAAAATTAAATATTTTACTGTCCAAAGTGCATTTTGAAATTCTTTCAGGTAATACTCAGCTGCGGTTGCTGCCATTCCCCTCTGGGTAGTACAGTAACACAAATTTATTAATTGGTTTCTGAGTAACAAAACCTGCTTTTAGATGACTTAAAGCTGCCAAAATGGGGATTCAGTGCTTGCTTTGTGACTTGAGGGACTGAATTGTGCTACCCAAGGCTGGAGGGTGATCACTATGCTATCCCTGCCTGCTCAGTGGAGGGGAGCGCTCTGTCCCCTCAAAGAAATGTGGGAGATGCCCCCTGTGGGGTATCCACCCTGAGGAGCTTTGCCAGTAACTGTAGTGGTGCACTTCTTGAAATGTGTCCCGAGCGAGGTGAAAGTTTTGGGTCTGGAAGTTGCCTGGAGAATTTGAAGAAGGTCTTTGGCTTGAATTCAGAAATAATTTTGGAAGAGGGCCCTCAAAATTGATTTTATTGAAGCAAGCTTTTGATGAGTGGAGCGGATGGCTTTTCTCAGGGGCTCACTTCCAAACCAGCGGGCGAAGCTAACCTGTCGCTATATTAGAATGAATTGAATTACAATAAGCGTAAAGCAAAATCTGTTGTCTCAGCTTTTACAGTTTTTGACCAGATTCACAGAAATGTGAATATTTGATGGTGTGTATGTCTATCTTCTTCGATGGCCAAAATACCCATGGAGCTGAACTGTGTCCTACCTGAGGGCAAAAAAAACCAAACCAGGGAGTTGTTTTACAAATTAAATGTTTCTTGCTTTTTCTTGCAGTTTTGTGTGCTGTAACATGTTTGATCAGTAATATAAGTAACAGAGTTTAGTGCATTAACGTGTTTTGTACTGTTTCTTTCACAAAAAAAATTCAGACCTAACCCTTTGTGTTGTTTTTTGCTGTCATCTCTGACTTAGGTCCAAGAGTTTTAAGAGAACATGGAAAGCATTTTCACAGCTCACAGAGCTGGAGTTTTTAATCTCTATACAACATTAACTTTTTTTTGACAATTCTGAGCCAGTCCTTTTCTTTACATTGTAGAAAGAATTCAGAATGGTAATTAGTGAAAGTAAGAATAAAAGAATTCAGTGTGTTTTTCTATATTAATATTAATAATAATTATGAAATATATTCTAGAGAAAATGTATGGGTTTGTTATTACCTCATTAATATAGTATATTTCTTTTCATAGTTTGATACTAAAAAATAATAGATTACCTCTAATTCTCTTTATGTATACACCAAGCATATTTGCCAACTATCACTATTTCATATAAGTATTTTTAAACCTAATTTTCTATAAGCACAGTGTAAGATGATTGCGATTTCAGTTAATTGCTTCCACGTGCTCTGGTTTGTCGTAACACTACAGCTTTAAAATCTGAAGACCATTCTTGTGCCTATTTCATAGCATGAGATTTTACAGTAAAATATGAAATGTAAATACAGAACTTAAATACAGGACTGTAATGTTAAATATATTCTTTCTATACTACATTGATATGTTTATTATTTATTACTTTTATGAAATTATTAAATTTCATTCTAAAGATCAGAAAAATGTTGAACATATTAGTATTAGCTCTTTAAAAAAACCCACATAATTTTTGATTCTAAAAGACCACTGAGCAGAACACTGTAACCTTAAAAATAAGTTTTCCACATCTAAAAATTATGATAATAATTATGGTATTGTATATGGAACTCTGTATATTTAATTTTTTTGTATTTTAACTTTTTTTTTTTTATGACTAAAGGAAAAATTTTTACAGCTGTTCATAGGTTTTATAGTCAAAAGCAGTTTTGAGTAGTACAATGGAAATTTCGTGGGGCTACATTTGTACTTTTGCCAAAAATGTGGTTAATTCAGTGTAAAAATACATTAGAGTATAATATAATTATAAAAATACACAAACTTTAAAATTAAGTCCAGTCATCTATTTTAAAACTATTTACTGGATGTGAATACTCTATTAGTTGAAGCTGAAATACAGGTGGAGTTCCACGTGCTGCATAATCTGATCTCAGTGTATAAAATCTTTGGAGCAATATAAACATATGTGTAAATGAATTATTTTAACATTCAATTTTTATAATATAATTGCTCTGAATCATGAAACCTCAGACCTAAGATGTTCCATCAGGGAGGCAGAAATACTGTTAACAGTGAAATCCAAAAAGCATACAAGAAACAGTTTATGAGTCCAAAGACAACTCACGTGGTGTTCCTGCAAAAACTTAAGGGGGGGAAAAAAAGGACAGAAAACCCCATTCCTTAAATCCTGCATTATAATGTGAAAGCTTCATGCTTTTGTTGGACAGCTGAGATGGATGAATTGTATTTTAAGATTGGCTGCTGCTCTGAATACAGTCAAACTTATGCTATTCAGTATTGTCATAGAAAAAAGCTATCTGCAGGCCCAAGTTTCAGTAATTAAGTCCTGGAAGGCCCCTTGGGTGGCTAGCATTGACTGGTGTTATTCCAGAGAAACAAGCATTGCATTTCATTTATAAAATACTCAAGTAGAAATATGATGTATCTGTCCCTTGGCCTAACATAGTTTCAGTATTTTCCTTTAAGATGAACTGTAAAAGATATGCAGACTTATGTTTGAGTATGTCTGCAAGTCATGGGTAGATTCAAGACATTAATGGTAGGGAAAGAAGAAGAGAGACAAAAATTGCTGAGGACCTGGAGGAGGAATAACCATCCAATTCCATTGTTTGGGGGCTGCTAGTATTCAGTCCCTGCAAATCTATTGTTTCAATCAGGCAGGAAGCTAATTACATGCAACACTTTCATCCTTTAGCAAAAAAGATAAAGTGCCTCTATTTTAGGACTGGCTGTGGATTTTTTGGCAAAATACTGTTCTGTCAGAAAATGCCAATGTCTTTTTGCCAGTTTTACCAGGAGGATTTTCCGGGAGTAGTAGTTCTATCTTTACAGGTGGAATTTTTTACAAACTTGGTGTTCTTGCTTGAAAGTTTGAGTTTCTTTCATGGGCTGTTTCTCTGTTTTGCATCCTCAGCCATTGCATAAAATGCCTTTGTGAGAAATAACAGGAGTTGAGGAGCTGCCATTCCTGAGATGAGCACCCTGGCAATGGGCAGAAGTGCCCCTTCTGTTCACTTGTGCTCCCTTCGTTGCTGTTCAGTAGCACTGTGACTTTTGGGATGCCACAAGAAGGATGCTCCTTGTTATAATTTTACCCCTCTCTGTGTCTGTTTATTAGGGAAGTTCTGTATTCATGTGAGTATGTGAAAAATTAGTCTTTCTTGTTTGTTTGTTTATTTTTTGTTTGATTCTTGCAGATTAACTGCAGCCATCATACCTGGGGATTAGGTTCCAAATGTCAGATTCTTGCTGGCCTGTGTTGGGAATCCTGTTTGGCTGAGAGTAAGAAATATTGAGTATAAAAAGCTAACACTGAATATTCTTCTGTATGCTGTAGGTGTCAGGTTCAAGTCTGCAGTATATGCATATGTCTGAGTCAGCCACAATATATATTGATATTGATGGAATTAATGTGATTATGAGCTAATAAATATATTGAAGGAGTTATTTATGCTCTATTTAGTCCTAAAGGGCAGAAGTGAAAGGAGAGAAAATGTCTTCGAAATATAAGCTGTAACACCATATATTGCTATGTGCTGAGTCAGAAAATTGTTCCCATTTATCCAGAATGCTTCAGGTAAGACATTTATCTTGAGAATGTATTGAGAATGTTTCAGATGAGCATGGAACCTGTTAAATAATACAGAAGAAGCAATCCATTAAAAAATGAAGTTGCATCATCAGTGTTGCATTTACAAGACCATTTTAACAACTTCCCTTAAGAGGAATCCTACTTGGTTAAATAAAACCTGATAAATGTAATTTCCTTTGAGGCAAAATCATTTAATTATTGTGTATTTAATCACTATCTGTATTCAGAATACTAAGAAAAGGATTTCTCATATAAGTACGCAGGATGGAATTAAGTGACTAAATGTGGATGTTGCCATCCTTGCAAAAGTTATGAAGAAATTTTGACTGTTCTTTAAGGATAGAAGTTCTGATGTAGCTTTGAGTAGAAAGATCTGAACTTCTCCCATATTCATATGGAATTTTGAGCTACTGGAAGTAAACATCTGGTTGTAAATACTACATGTAACATTATGGATGGGTTTAGAAGTTTTTAGAGCAAATGGATTAACCCAAAATAAATTATATTTTATATTTTTAATGATATTTTTATATTTTTACTATAAAATAAATTATAGGAGCAACTTCGGAAGTTATTGAATTACCTAATGAATGGCTTTTTTTGGATATTATGCCAACTTTGAATTCCAGCAAGTAGCCAAGAAAGTTGGAAGATCTGAAAACTTTTCACCATCTGTGTACTGACAGCCTATGTTGTCTTATACTTTATATCCGTAAAGAATTTACCATCCTTGGCAGTGGAATACGAACTGGAAAGAGAGGGAAATGTGGGTGGATTTTTTGAAGTATTGTTGTCTCTTTCACTGTTATGGACACTCGCTGGGTACTGCAGATTTTGTATTGATCCAGCTTGGTATTAAATATTTTCCACAATGATTCCATTTAACTGTGAACATTTGTCTCATATCTGTAACTACCTGTGTAAAGACAGCTGCTGCAATGAGGTGGCATGGATTCAAATTTTTCTTCTTAATTACTCAGGTGGGATTAATCTAAAAATTGCACCTCTAATCTATTCACTCCAGGCCTCCTTCCTAGTCAGTAAGAGTAAACATCTTCAAAGGGTGGCACATCTCCTTTTAGGGTAAATCTCCCTATGGAGAGATTTGAAACTTTTTAGCAGTGCCTCAGAATTAAAGATGCTGTTGGTTGTCTCCTAAAATAACTGTCTCCCTTATAAGAATATAAATAGCATTAATTGCCTTTTTAATGGTAACAAGCCAATGAATTATGCAGAACTGACTGTTTTCCCCCTAAGTAATTCTTCAACTGGGGAGGAAATCAGAAAGAAAGAAGTCTTGAAAACAACTGTTTTCAGATGCAAGTAGTGATCATTTAGAAAAGTTATATCAAATAATTAAGAAAACCTACACAAGATATTTGGCTGAAGGGAACCATTGTACTCACTAAGAAAACTGCAAACCAGCAACTTGAAATTCAGTATGCTCTCGTCACTGAGCCACAACAAACCTCAGCCATTATTTTGTTTGGTCACAGGGTCTTCTAGGCTGAAGTTGTTTATTAACCACTAAAAACTAGGCTTTGCTTTCTCTGTATAATTTGTGGTGACTACTAAAATAAGTAGAAATGCCTTAAAAAATTATACACTGTTTGGAGACAGCTACTTAAACCTCTGTTTTTCTGGAGCATTCAAAATAATACTGATTTTATGATGGACGGGAGACTATGCAGCCAACAAAACCCATAATTTCTGGAATATCTCTGATTTCATAGCAGCTACAAACCTTGATAATAATGTTACATGTGAACTTTATTTCCTGGCTTTTTTTTTTTTTTTAACCAACCACAAAAGAAGACATTTGAGAGCATGTTTCTTATCTTGTTCAAGAAAAAGTACAATGTCAAACACTTAAACTGGACTTTAGCAAAATAAACCCGTGTCTGCAGGATTTATTCTTATAGTTGATAGCAGAATTGTTTGACTGGGTTTCTACTGGCTGGCAAGTGAAAAATCTCACCAAATACAGTGAGAAAAGCTCCATAATGACTTCTGTACCAGCTGGATTTTTCTCAACACTGGTATTCTGTCTTCATAGCTCTGAATTCCCTCCTAAAAGCATGCAGGTCTGATTTTCTTCAGCTATTGTGTTCTCATAAAAATGTTTGTCAGGGTGATGTTTTTTGAAACTTAGTTTGCCACTGAATTCGCTAGGCTTTATACAGCAAGTGTAGGTTGTGCCAGATTAATTTAACATATTAGATCCTGACATTACAAAATCTTGTCAGTACAAGAACTGCAAGGTATATGATGTGGAGATTGCAGTGTGCTGGGCTCTCAAAGTTATGAAGTTGTAAGAGTAGTGTTTCTTAAGACTTGGCTACATGTTAACACTCTTGGAGTTTCTTAGTTGCAAAACCCAGAACTTTTAAGTCATAAAGTCAGTCTATTGTTGATATAGTAAAAATTAGAATCCTATAACGAACCTGGATGATGTTGAGGGTCTCAGAAACAGAGTTCAGTCTAAGTTGCTACATGACTAGGAACTAATAACTTTTTTTAGTATAAGCTTGTAAATGATTATTTGGGCGAAGGAGGAAGACCTGGTATATCAGTTACCTTCGGCTCAGTTGTGTATTCTGCAGTTGGCTAAAAAGACAAATGTGTTTGGAGAGGCCCTTACAGTAGAAACAGTAAGGACTTATTTTGTTGTAGAAGACAACGGTATGGTCTCATGTGGAATATTGTATCTAAGTGTGGTCAACTAGTTTTTAAAAAGACCATTGAAATCAGATGATGTGAGTGAGGAGCTGCTAGTGAGAAGCTGTGGAGAGCCTGCTGTATGATAATAGCTTAACAGTGCCTGCCTTCTTCCCACTATCAAAATGAAGACTATAGTAATGTAAGTGCTGTTTATAAATTTCCTGGGGAAATGAGGAAAGGTAAACAGCAGAAGTAATTACTAAAGTAATTACGTGGAAGAATTATGTATGAATGACTTTGAAATGAATGGCTTGAAATTAGAAAAAGGGTTTCAAGATGACCTGTCACACAGAAGGAGTGTGGCTAAAAAAGCCAGTAACTGCATTATCACCACAGCACGGTACAGTACAGTCAAATATAAGCAATTTGTGATAGAAACTATGGTCTTCTGTGATGGCACTGACAAGACTTCTGTTCTGAGACCTTGCTAAGTGTTGTGTCCTTATGCTTTCTTAGAAGTCTGTGGAAAAAAACCCCCAACCTTTAGCTGGACATGGCCTAGTGGCCTGATTTATTGAGGGGAAATGGGACACATGGGCTGGTGGGCATAGGAATTTCCAGGTCTGGATAACTGTTGTTTAGAAATGTGTTTTGGTTTTGTGGCTGCCCAGCTGGAAGAGCACATTAGTGTCAATGCACCTAATCCCTGGCTTCTGCCATCAGTAAGGACTTCATGTTACAGGAATTCTGGTTTGAACAACGGTGAGTTTGGCCACCAGCAAATGAAATGGATGTAAATAAAAACTCTGACTTCCCAAGAATTCTGCTTTTTGGTTTATTCCTTTGTGCTTCCTCTTGTATGCCATATATCACAGTCTCTGTGATTGCAAGAGGCTAGAGTTTATGCAATTGTACAGTTACAATACTGATACAGGACAAAACAAGAAGCCCAACATGCTTTAAAAAGTATGTTAAATATTGAAAAAAATCATCTGACATAGGGACCATTTATTCTCAAACAATCCTGCTTTACTATAATAGTTGTGGATTTTTTTTTCAGGTAGAGTAGAATTGCTGTTTACTAATTATCTTAATAGAATCAGACCTTGTAAATAATAAATTAATTTCCATTTGTACTGTAATTCTGTTTTATATTTATGATATTGAATGCCATTTTTTAGTGATATCTACTCTTGTAGAGTCCTGATAGATTGAGCTCTGCAAAAATTTTACTTAGTGGATAAACTGAGAAAGAATTTCTTAAAGTATTTACATGAGGGGAACATTTTTACTTTTACTGTTTAGGAGTCATATGGGGGAAAAGAAAATCTCAGCTTGAACTGTATTGCAATTTCCTCTTTGCAATATTACCAATAGCTTATTTTTACATTTCATTCATGGCAAGTGTATGTTGAGTGCTAACTCTGTGACTGAAAAGAAGAAAATTATGCGAGGTGCTTCACAATAACTAAGGCAGCTGTGTAGGTATTTTGTTTCTTCATTAAGAAATTTTGCTATACAATTGATAAAATTGGTGGAAGACATAGGTTATGTAAAAGATTTATAGTTTTGACTTTAATACAGTAAGTTCATTAGTGGAGTGAAAATTAAAATTGTATAAATGATGTAGTGTAAAAGTAAAGTTCACATAACCATTTCATGTATGAAATTTATTTAAACAGTCAGTTCTAAAACATAGACTAAGTTAAATACTTGGGCTTAATTCAGTTAAAACTTCAGTGAGACTCCTAGAATATACAGTTAACTTCTATCGTTTTATTTCTCTGTTCTGTAAAAATAATTAATTCTGTTATCTCTATTTCTGTTTGTAATGTTGCTGGATATATTACACTTCAAAATCAGGTCAATAATTTTGAATTGTTTGTTCTGGCGTAAAGGTAAACTAAAAATTTCATTGCCTCTGAAATATGTTATTCCTCATCTTCGTTTTTAGACCAGTTCTTAAATTAAGAGATGTAATGCTAACTGTTTATGGTTTAAGTAAGCATTTTAAAATGAAAGTGTTTCATTTGCAGCACATTCCTTGATCACTTGGTGCAGTGACTACTTATAGCTAAATGCAAAAACTAATGAAGTATTAATTTCTTATTTTCTTAGAGGTCTTGTTTTTGTTTGTTTTGTTGACAACTTTTCTTTACAGTGGAATAGCAATGTAGCCTGTTTGAATAATAATTCAGGAAATGTAGTAAAAACTGAACAAAACTATAAAAAATGCATCTCTCTAGGAAAGAAGAAAAGGTAATTATTGTAAAAGAGTTGGTAAAATACTTATTTCATGCTTTTTAAGTCAGCCTGTACCCAACAGTATGATTCTTTTAGTGTTTCTAAGTATTTTTGCATAAACCTTTATACTTTCTCTAAAACCTCATTGCATTTCTTTCCATTCAATTTTTTACACTTTTTCCGTAGAATAAACATTACGTCTCTATTCTCACCAGTCAGCTTTCCTAACTGTTACTTTTGCCTTCATATGAGAGAATATTTGTTATATGAGTTTAAGCTTTGCACTAGAAGTCTTCTACCTGTGGGTTTGAATCATCAAGCAACTTCCTATAAAATAATTATGTAAGTAAAATGACAGCTTGGTTTAAAGAATACACTATAAAATTCCTTGTACCTTTGTTTCAAGTAATTTAATAATTCTGTCCTGCTCTGAGCCTGTTTTACAAAGACAGTAATGTTAAAAAATGCTTTGAAAAAATACTAGGTAAGCCCCGACCTTTTCATGGGAGGGCAGGATAGTTCCTTTGTACTTGTCTCTCCCTGGCTACATGACCAAACTTTGAGTTTGCCGTGGTGAAGGATTTGGTGGCAGAGTGACAGCATAATTCTCATTGTGCTGCCCAAAGATGAAAATGCTTTGATATAGAAAGGGAAATACGCTGGTTTAAATTGTTTAGTAACAGCAGCTGAAATTGCATTTCCTCTGAATTTCATTAGTGTGTGTTGAGTGAAGTACTTCTATTAGGATTTTACTGAGCCAGATACGTAGACTGACAAGGCTGTCTTTGCAAGACTCTCTCAGCTGTCTCAACAGCTGTAAAAGTAAAAATACCACTCAGTGACTATTAAAACTCTTGGCAGCAAATCCTTCCAGTCGCTTCTGGCATGCTGAGCTTAACCAGGAAATGTTTTTACAAAATACTTAAATAAGTAATTAGAATGGGAGGTGATAAATGATGATCTAAAAGTATAAAGTCTCATTATACTGGTAGGATATTTCTATCTTTGTTATTAAAAGGTGTAGGATGTAATTAGAAGGATAATCTTCAATGCAAATCTTAAAAAGTGTTTGTTACATTGCTCATTCATGCAGAAAAATGACCTGTGATCTGCAAATGTTTTCACATAAGAATAATTTTATGCCAGCACTTTAGCTCCATTGGTTTCTCTTGGATTATTCACCCCTGTTAACATATGTGTAGCAGTTTGCAGGACCATTTACTGAACAGATGAGTTAGTAATGCCAAGTAACTAAATAAAGCAAGAATCTTCAGATACTTATGGGCCTGGGAAATCATTCTAACTGTGGGGCTTTGGGCATGCTTTTAGAAAATATGTGGGTCCCGGTGCAAATATTCATAATTCTACTTAAGAGAGTGCACGGGAAACTTGGAATATCATATAGAATAACATAATTTGTAGTGAATATGCTGTAAAGCAGTTTACTGCTATACAGAAGAAATAAATTCTATTTGAATAATTTTGTCATATAATGGGTATATAATGTATAGCATATATAACTTTTAGGAAAGACCTTAGACTATTTCAGCTATGGTGCAGCAGTAATTGCCTAGAAAAAAAATAGTATTTCTAGTACTTGGGGTGAAAAGATAGGGAGTGACCATTTAGTGGATTGAAAATAATTATCAAAAACTTGACTTCTGAAAGAGCATTGCTATGGTTCACTTAAGGCAGTAGCATATTCTGTGATCTGGAAATCCTCTTACATCCTCCTCCTGAGCATATTTGTCTTGTGTTATTTATTTTGTGGAGAAGAATTGTGCTGGCTGCTGCATCTCATACCCTAAACAATGCAGACTATATATTTACTGGGAAGAAATGAATTTCTGTCAGTGTGTTATTCTGAATTGAGTGTATTTATATTCTAGACCCCCATCAGAGTGGATTTAAGTTATGTAAAATTTTCATGGAAAATCTTAGCCTTTTTGCATAAAACATTGGGTAGATTGGGAAGAAATAGAAATTACTTTTTATTCGTAGACCTCCTCTTGTGATAAAGATAAGCTGTTTGACACAAATTGAATGGTGTTTTTGTTTGTTCTGTGAGTTTGTTTGTTTGTTTTGTATTGTAAATACCTGGGGAACATGATTTCTTTGTGCAGTTCTAACACCAAGAAAATTAAGCCAAGGCTCTAATCCCAACAGCTTCTTTCTGTGAATGTGTGTTGGAGTGGTTGTGTTGTTAACTTGATAAAGAAAATTTAGGAAACAATACCAGTCTTACATTGGGTTATTAAAGATTGTTCTGTTAATTTTTGAAGCGGGCTGAAATGAAATCGAAGGCAATCTTCAAACCTGTGTATGAATGAGAATTTTTGTTCATTTTATGTTAAAATACTTTATCTTTTATATAGTAAATTTGACTTCATCTATAAATATTGTTTTATGTGGTGTATTACTATAAAGACAATATTTGCCATTAATTGGTTTTTAATGATAACAAGCCAATGAATTACACAGACCAGACTTTTCCTTCCTAAGTGCTTCTTTATTTTATAATTACTGAAGTATATTTTAAGTAAAAATATATCTCTTTTTGCAATCATAAGGTAAATAATTTTAGCAGTGAACTATTCTTCTGTATTTAAGATATTAATTATGTAAATTCAAAGAACTTGTTACAAATAAAATGAATCATTACTAATCTGTGCTAAGTTATAAAGAGGTAGTTTTAAAGTGATTTATAAAGGAAAACCCTCTTTGATAGAAATTAAATATTTAAAACATATAACTGCAGAGTTCTCGAAGGAAAAATTGTGTCACTGTTGTAACTATCAAGAAAAGATTTATAAAAAATATTTTAAGATGAAAATGGCTAAGCTGTTGGAAAAAAAGTGTTCCTCTAAAAAAAAAAAATATCTCTCTCTCTCTCTCACTATCTATATCTCCAGACAGAACTTAAAAGTATTTCGTGGGTGTATTGTATAGTACTTATGTAACTCATAGAAGGAACTGTTCATAAGAGTGTGACATATATATGTTGTCAAAGCAAATTATGTTTGAAATGTGTAGCATTTGGTGCTTGCAGCTGTGAAGGAAAGTACTGTACTACAATTGAGAAACATATGAAAACTGCAGATGCTTCACTTTTCTGTTATTGAAAGTAAATTGTTCAGATTAGGCATTCTTTTTAAGCAGAAACCAAAGAAAAAGACCTTTAATCTTTGGTCTCAGCTTTATTGCATGAAATCCACCTTTTATAAAATGGGGTTTGATCTACTACCTCTTTGGAAAGCTTCTTTTGAAAATCTTTATCTAAGCTGTGAGATGATAAAAAATAGATTTTCTTGTAAAAGAGATTCTCATGTTTGTTATTAACCTATAGTAGGTTTCATCTTATTCTTACAATAGTAGGTAATTTGGAGTTAGAAATCCATATGGGGAAGTAATAGATAATTTAGTAGTGGTAATAGATTTCTATAGTAATAGATATTACTATATAAATAATTTCTATAGTAATACATAACATTCATCAACAAAGTGATCTGGAATAAGTTTTCTTAACTATTTGAGCCCCACACTTTAGTTTATGGCAACAGCATAAATAAATCAGAACAAAAATACCAGAACAGAAAGTGAAACTCTAATGTGATAAGAGTTTTCTCTCTGAAAAATTCTTCAAGCATATATGTGGTTTTTAAAATTTTATAGATGAAATTGCAAAATTCAGAGTTCTCATTGACAGAACTGTCCACAATTTAATAAAAAATTTGCAACTCGTCATGTGAGTTCCTGACTATAAATTTTGTAGTTATTTTCAGCAAAAGAATAAGTAGTCTTGTATGAAAAATGTTCCTATGTTTTGCCTTTTGTAATGGACTTTAACCTTATGTTTAGTCTTCTTTTTATTGCAATAGCTATAATACCAAAATAAATATTAAAATTTCTATCAAACTCTTCCTATTCATATTAGTCTTTAATATCAACTTTTTGTTTATCATCCTACAGAAAGTAAATTCCTATACTGAAAAAGGAGTTGTAAAATCAGTGTTCTTATATAGTCATCATCTGACATTCTTGTAGCTGTTAATTTTTTGGGGTACTTGTAGTGTTGCAAAATAAAAATAATATGAGGGAGACCCCTGGGACAAAAAATGCTGCGGAAATAATTTATTTTTAAAGAATTTTTTCACTTACTGAGTATTCTACAGAGCAGTAGAAATAAAAAGAATAAAATATCCATTTTACTGATTTTAATCCATGTCAGTTAGAGGGGGAAAAATGGAATAGACTCCAAAAACATGGAAGTAAGGAGGGTAAGACTAAAATAGGGGGAAAATATGAGTTTGAATTTGTCTGACTTGCTAGGTATGCATAAATAGTCTCATTTACCAGTACTTACTTACCAAAGTGTTTGCATTTGAAGATTTGTTTAGTATGACTGTGGAATGCTAGAAATTCCCTTCAGAGGAAGGATGGTCTGGAGCAAGAAACTCTTTAACTATTTTCTTGTTGGCCATATGCCTAAAAGCATCTAGACTGTGTGCTGGATTGCTTTGTTTTTCTGTACATTGCAGAAGGATGAGTAATGTTTTCTTCCAGTAAGGCCCAATAGTGGATTTGTTTTTCTTACTTTAGCCTTTTTGTACGAATTTATATCTCTATAAATGTCTGCAGTTCTCAGTCGTGAATTTTACACTCGGAACCCTGATTTAGCAATGAGTACCTGAATCTCTGATAAGAGGAAAAGATGTACTTAAATAAAGCTAAAAAAGGCTTGAGTAGAGCTTTCTATATTAGCATACTACAATATTATGATTTGGGGAAATACAGGGAGTGTACCCAGTACTGGAGGATCCATTTCACATATGAACATGCAACATCCATCAAGTCCTTGCTTTTAGCATCTATTCTAAAAATCAAGACATGAAATTGTTTTGAAGTGGTGTGTGGGATACATTTGAGTGACTGCTATGACTTTTAAGAAGAGATTTTTAGTGGGACTTGTGCGGTTAAGTTGTTTTGAAAGGTCTTCCTAAGTGTGTATTAAACATCAAATGTTGAGAGGAAATAGTGTGACCAATTAAAATGCCTTTTTAGAATATAATTATGTATTTTCCAGGAAGCTTTGAGTGAAAATCAGGCAAATGAAGGTAACTGGCAAAGGTCATATTGAATAACTGAGGCTAGAATTTGGCCTCTGCACTTAGGAAGCAGAGCAAGAAGAACAGCAATTTAATGTTTTGTCTGATCTGTTTTTATTAAGAAAATTTAGATTTATTAGACTAATAACTGTATCTGTTGCCTTGTAAGCATTTAGTTTTCTAACAATATTTTTTTACTTCAGTTGAATTTTGGAAGTTATGGATATCTTACTGAATATAGTGATTTTCATAGTGATTTTCAAAACTGAGCTTAAACCATTTTACTCTGAATCAGAAATCCCATGCCTACTACTTTGCTTCCAAAACCATTTCATTTTAAAGTTTTTTTCTAAGGTCTTTCCTTGAAAGATGTCAGATTGTTTAAACAGTCTCTCTGAAATATGCAGGGACTTAGTGAAGGCTGTAAGTTTCCATTCCTCTCTTGTGCAAGAGTGCTTTGGGCTAATACCAGCCCTTATAAGCCCAAATAATATGGAGTAAATCTGCTTATTTTAAAATTTTGACATTCTATCACTTTTAAATACTGTGATAGGCCTGTTCCAATAGGCTTGTACAGTGGATATCTGCTAATTAGTCTTAAAAAGAGCTGGGAGTTCTATATAATATTCTCTGTCACGTTTCTCTACAATGTGGCTGCACAGATGCAAAAAATCTGGCACAGTAGTATGAACAGCAGATGGGGAAGTATCATATTTGGGATGAAGTGGACTCTTGTCTGTTTGGTGGGCTGATCACTTGACTTTAAGTGCTTTTTCAGTGCAAAAAGGAAGATTAGTTAGAAATATGTCCATAGATTATATAATTTTTTCTATATCAAAATATATATCTTGCTAACACTATGATTTTTCGAAGCATGATGGCATCTAATGAAGAATGTAATTTACTCAAATTACAGTTGTTAAGTTAATGCCATCAAGCAGGCAGTTTCATATTCTGTAGCATTGTGAAAAAGCTTTGTTTGATTTAGATTTAAAGGACACAATTGAATATATTGTCCCATAAATTAGAACTGGTTCCAGAGGTAAATCAAACCCCCATGAACTGATAACGTTTATTAACTTTATTAGTTGTATTTTAAAAAAGATGGTAGTAATATACTGTGAGTATTACACTTAATATTTTCAGTGAAACTAATGAACTTTCTCTCCAGCCTTCATCTGGGATGGACTGAGCTGGTTACAATGTAAATCAGAAATCTCTCCTAGGCAGTGGTCTGTGTCGGGTACTTGGAAACAGCAATGCAGGACTGGGAAGCTGTGGGTCTAGAATACACTTGCATGTTTTGTGGTAATGCAACTTGACTGATGGTCTGGGCAGTCAGTTTTGGGATGGTCCAAAAGCTATTGCCTTGTCTTATTGGTCAGTTGCAGCATGGGAATCAAGGACTGCTTCGTATCAAAAATACCCTTGCCAGCAGGTTAGAGTAGGACATCATGATTTACCTCGTGCACAGGTAAAGGATTTAATACTCTCTACTTCACAGCATTTTGTACTAATGTGAATCTTTCATTTTACAAAGAAAAGAGTGCCTGAAAATGGAGCTCAAAAATATTTGTGTTTGCATATATTTTTACCTCAGATCTACTCAGACTCTGAAGTTTTTTAGGTGAATTAGTTCACTAATAAATGTAATGACTGTATGCAATCACACAACTTCTTGGGCTTTTTTATTTCCATCTGTCTTTCAGAAATATCCACTTCACAATGTACCAAAGTGGTAGCTGTAGTGAAAGGTTACAATCTTAGTGTGTTACGAATACCTCCTATACTGCCAAATGTCGTGATGTGTAGAAAGTACAGTAAGTAGATTTGGACTGCTATGGACTGCAAGGCAACGTGTGTTCAAAACAGTTCATCAGTCTGAGAAAACACTTAACTCTTTTCTGTAGAAAAGCATAGCTCTTTAACTGTTTTCCTTGTGGACTGGTGGAAAAGACCAGTAGATAATACTTCATCTTCCATTTTACTGAGCCAAGTACAAGGGAAGTTGGCCAGGATGTCTCAGTTGCTGCAGTCCATAAAGTAGGGGCCAGGATGAGACATATTTTGTCTCTTGGTTTGTCTGCTTCAGAAAGCGAATACATATATTAAAGATATTAGGAGAATAGGAGTTGATAATTAGCATCAACATCAGTTTGATCTGGCAAAGTTATTTCCACATCTGCTTCTTGCACATTATTGTGGTCCATGCCATCACTCTGGTACTTGCGAGTAATAAGATTGAAACTCTGCTATTTATTTGGTTATTAAGGCTGATAATGTTACAGGTTACTTTCAGATTACTATGGTGTATCTGAAATATTCTGTGCCCTACTAGATCAAATAATGAAACTCTTGCAGTTGTTATCAAATCTGATCTCCAAGTAGAGCACAGGCTGTGAGGTTTTGTGTAGAGCATGTGTGTGACTCAAAGGTTGGTGATATGCGAATCCACTGGAGTTCAAATTCATAATTTCCATAACTTCTTATTGCTTAGACAGAGTCTTAATGATCTTAGAGTTCAAAGAAGTTTGAATATGATGTTCATGTATCCAACAAATAATACACACTCTTAGATCATGTAATTTTTCTATATGTTTAAAAGTGACATAGGAAAGAGGCTCTTACTCCTTTGTTCCTAAAATATTTATTTCTTGGCAGCAGGTGTCTGGATGTATAGCAGATGTACTAAATATAACCTGCCTATGATTTAATGCAGCACACATGTAGAAAATGAAAATAACATTAATACAAGTTATTATTTTAATATGGACCTTTGGGCAAAAGGAAGCACTATTCTGGTCTCGACTACTTATTCAGTTATATAAATAGAAGGTTGGAGTTTCCAGGACTGTCAGTCTGGCAGAGTTCATTTGACCTCAATTTGTGAAGTAAGACTCCTGAAAATAATGGCCTCACTAACATTTATTCTGTATTTCTGTTAACAGGAGGAATGCTTTTTGAATTTAGAAGCTCCTATTTCAAGAGTATGTGGCTATGACACTCCCTTCCCTCACATCTTTGAGCCTTTCTACATCCCAGACAAATGGAAATGCTATGATGCTCTTCAAAAGATGATTAACTACTGAGCAGTAGTACAGGTGAGAAATAACATCTTATAACTGACAGCTTACCTGGAAGATAACAGACAGAATAACTGCAAGGTTTGGGGCTATAGTGCTACCCTTTTATTTATTTATTTATAATAAGAATTGCCTCTTATGGCTTTGGGCCTTCAGTCTTAAAGGTGTCTGAATATTTTTAAGTGCTGCCATTGAAGTCAGTGTTTAAAATTAATTACTTACTTAATCAATCTCGAAATTAAATGTCTTGAATCCTGAGAAGTGAAAAAAATGCAAAGTGAAAGGTGAAAGGAATACTAACGGAGAGAATATATTTTCATCTCTGTTACAATACTGAGAGTTACTTCATAGGCAAACCATTGTGTTAAATTTTATATTTTTTTACTCTTCAGGGTGGCCTGTAATCCTGCAAGGTACTAATAATGCCCAGTTTTCCCTGAATATTGGCTCTGCATTGCAAACATAAACAGACCATTGAAAAGACATGAAGTATCTGTAGCATCTTACAGTTCTGCTCAAGTACAATTACAAGACTAATATTCAGTATTTAATCTAAAAATAATTTTTCTTTATAATCTTTTAGGTAATTTGATCATGCCTGAAAATTTGTTTGCAGAGTACCAGGACTGTGGTGTAATATATATTTCTATGACATGTCTGTTAATCACAGTCAGTAACATCTTTTGTCTGTTTCATTGTAATATAATATTAAGTAGCATTTGACTGTTTGGTGGCCAACCAGGACTTAGTGTTGTGCACCAAAACTTCTGGTGTTTACTGACCAAAGTTTAACAGTGTAGAAAATGTGTCAATACAATGTGTTCTCTACTTCCTTTAATTGAACCAACTAGCCTAGTTTTTGAGATACAGTGTTGATGGATCTTGTACATCTGAACTAAAAAGAAAAGAAGAAAACAACTGGCCTGTTTTTCTTTGGAATAAGAATCTGTAGTGGGCAGGCAGGGGATTTTAAGCTATTGACACCAAAGATGGGAGGGCCAAGGTGGGCCCTATTTTAGGGGTGCCATCTTCTGTCCATTTTACCTGTACATTAAACTGTGAATTAAATTTAGGGCTGGGGATAGAAGGTTGTCAATACCATAATGTTAATATCCTTTATATGCATAGTTACTTTCAGGAGACATTTTTGCATTTCACCCTGTTTTTTTCCCTCAATAGGTGGTAGTGGAATGACTTATGAGAAATGGGAACAGTACCAGTGAGGCAGTGTCTCCAAAAACTACTATAGTTCCACTTTTCTCAAAAATCAGCTGTTACTGACGTATAAGAGCATTTCATAGAATCACAGAATATGCTGAGTTGGAAGGGACCAATCAGTATCATTGAGTCCAACTCCTGGCCCTGCACAGGACACCCCATGAATCACACCATGTGCCTGAAAGCGTTGGCCGAACACTTCTTGAACTCTGTCAGGCTTGGTGCTGTGACCACTTCCCTGGGGAGCCTGTTCCAGTGCCCAACCACCCTCAGGGAGAAAAACTTTTTCCTGATATCCAACCTAAACCTGCCCTGACTCAGCTTCATGCTGTTTCCTTGAGTCCTGTCACTGGTCACCACAGAGAAGAGATCAGTGCCTGCCCCTCCACTTCCCCTCTTGAGGAAGTTGTAGACTGCAATGAGGTCTCCCCTCAGTCTCCTCTTTTCCAGGTTGAACAGACCAAGTGACCTCAGCAGCTCCTCATACGGCTTCCTCTCAAGGCCCTTCACCATCTTTGTTGCCCTCCTTTGGATGCTCTTTCATAGCGTAATGTCTTTTTTATATTGTGACACCCAAAACTGCACACAATATTTAAGGTGAGGATGCATCAGCACAGAGTAGAGCCGGACAATCAACTCTTTTGAGCAGTGTCTAATGCCCCCCCTATTTCCTTAGAATTAAACAAAAGCTCTTTTCTGATCTGTGATCATTTTTGTAGATTATGTAGTCAATGCTCTCTTATTTCTTTTTTGTTTGTCACCTCTGTAACAAAGGCAAGGAGGCTTTCCTAAAGAGAATGGGTTGGTTGTATCCACTCCTTGAGGCGAGTTACTGGTTGTGCTAGGTAGCCTCTGATCTGTTCCTTTTCAAAGGAAACCAAAGGACCAAATATTCTTACCTCTGTAAGAAAAGGGAAACTAACCAAAGACATTTGGTGGTTCAGAGACTTAGCTAACCCCCTGTTCCTCCATAGGTTGCTGAAGGGAGGGAGTTATGAGGAGAAAAAAGTGGATTCTGAGATTGCATTGAGTTTGCCTACAATCCAGTTTCCACACTGGAAGTCCACACTAAACCTGGTCTAGTGGAAAAGCCATCTGCATTCATACTTACATTTCTCTTGTGGGCTGGACCACACACGAATATCGGAGGAGGTTATTGGCCAGCTGAAAATGTGGATTTAGCATATCAAGGAGCAGGTTTATTAGCCGTTGTCTGGAAAAGAGTGTAAAGACACAGAAAATTCTGCTTTCTGGTTTGTCTAACAAAACATCTAGATGTTGGGGCCCATAGCACCACATCTTTTGATTGGTATGACTAGATATTAGTGTCACAGAATGAGCTGCTCAAAGTTTTTTCTACGAGGGAACCTTAATGTGCCTTGTTATAAGGCACATTTCATAGGAGTATTCCTTTATTTTTCTGTGTGCTACACATTGGCCTTATGTGCTTAGCACAGTAGTTGCAGTAGATCTCCATGCTGCTATCGACTCCACAGTTTACCTATAAGGCAGTACATTTCTGTTTCTGAGAAACTGAAGGATTGCTTTACATTTGCTTCTTTTTGTACTCATGGTAACATTTATGAGTGATATTACTTGCCATTGATACGGAGTGATGAAGTTTATGTGTTCCAAACCACCTCGTGTAGGGAGAGCATTTCTAAGAAACGGTGTTACAGTTTGTGTGGATTTGAGCACAGTCAGTCTTCTGGATGTTAGAGTAGTTGTGCCCCTTCTTGTCCTACAGCTGGAAAGACAGAGGAGGTAGCAGTTCCCTGTGGTGAAGAGGGGTGTAGGGTTGGCTTCTGAGTTACAGACATGGTCAAGCTGGTGTCATGATTTAACCCCAGCTGGCAATTTAGCCCTACACGGCCACTCTCTCATTTCCCCCTAGTGGGATGGGGGAGAGAATTGGAAAAGTAAAAGTGAAAAAACTCATGGGTTGAGATAAAGTTTAATAAGGAAAGCAAACGCTGTGCATACAAGCAAAGCAAAACAAGGAATTTATTCACCATTTGCCGTGAGCAGGCAGGTCTTGAGCCATCCCCAGGAAAGCAGGTCCCCATCATGCATAACAGTGACTTGGGAAGACAAATACCATCACTCCAAATGTCCCCCCCTTCCTCTTCCCCCCAGCTTTATATGCTGAGCATGATGCCATATGGCATGGAATATCCCTTTGTCGGTTGGGATTAGCTATCTCAGCTGTGTCTCTTCTCAACTCCTTATGCACTCCCTGCCCTTCCTTGCTGGTGATGTGGGGTGAGGAGCAGAAAAGGCCTCAATGCTGTGCAAGCCCTGGTTACCAATAACAAAATCAACACTGTTTCCAGCACAAATCCAAAACACAGCTGTGAAGAAAATTGACTCTATCATAACCAAAAGCGACACAGCTCACTAAGGTGTTGCTTGGCCTTCAAGTCATTTCTGTTAGATGCAACCTGGTGGTGTGGCTGGCTGCCTTCCTCTTTTCTCTCTTAATTGACAGCTTACTAAGAATTGCTTCATCTGTGCCTTTAAAGTAGGCTGTGGGAAAAAAGACACAAGTGGTAATTGTCAAATATATCAGTGGTATATGTCAGATTGTCCTTTCTAACATGTCCTGAAATCTCTGTATTTTGAGTGAGAAGCTACCTGAAATGTCATTTAATGAAATCTGCAGCGATATGATTCCCTCCTCTTGTTACTGGATAGCACCAAGATATTTCATGATGATATTCAAGATATTTCATTTATGATATTTCATGTTCTACCATTGTTTAAAAGTTGTCTTTAGACCGGGAAACAGTTTTTATATTAAAGCATCGACATGCCAATTCCAAACTTATTTTTACTTATGCTTTTAAGGTATTGGTGTATCAAAGTCTTTCTACCCTTACTCACCAAGTAAGAATTTCTCGCTTACAAAGAAGAGATCTGCATCTTAACAAACAAAATTCTTCCTGAAATGTATTCATCTGTGTACACAAATGTACCTCAGCCCAGAAAGGATCTTCTCAGACACCTGAATTAACTTACTACTTCTTGTCTGAGGCTAATGCAGGGTTTCAAGCTGGATGCTGCAGTTAATGATTTCTAAAGTTACCCTTATTATCTTAATGTACATTTGTTTTTATTCAACCTGTGTTGACAGCATCTCACACATGGATAGTTGCTTATCTTGAGATTGACAGCACAGATGGATTTCCTGCTTAAAGGCAGCATTTGTCAATTCATCCTGTATACCTTACTGATGAGACAGGCAAGAGCAAAGTCTCTATCTTTCAGCAGCTTCTTAGTTATTAAATTTTGTAGCTATGTTAGCTATAAGAGAAATAGCTTCCAGGTAGACAGCTGTGTTCCAGATAACTCTCTGTAGTTGGAAAACAGATAAAGATAAAAGAAGCAGTGAGATTAAGATGGATATACATTTCCTGTGTAAATGGGATGGTGTCTAGCTGTTCATTTGAGGAAGAGGAAAAACCCTAAAAGAAGAAACGGAAGAAAATAACCACAAATTTTATGAAATATACTATTATGATACACAAATTTGTTGAGGGGTGACTGTAGCTTAGAAATGGCAGATAGCTAAGTGCTTTTCTGTTATCTTTTGCAGCTTTTACTACCACATTTGCATATTTTGTTTTCTTGTCAAATTCTGAATTTTAAAGCTATTGCTTGGCAGGTTACAGTTTGCCTCCATGATGGTGTGCGTGTTTATGGAGAGACATAATTACTGTTACAAATATAGTCTCTTAAAATGCAAAGCTATCACACTGAACTTCATTACGGAACTGTTTTATGGAAAGTTTAATCTTGGTGCTTAAAGGTTAGGTGATGTTAGGGGATGTCAGGTCGTTGATTTAAATGTAGTTTTCTTTCCAACCATGTATTTGAAGTCGGTTGTGCTGGGAAACAGGAGGGGACCTGGTAGGTGCTTTGGTTCATAATTGTATCTTCCTTGTACTCCTGGCTATTCGTCAGGACTTTATTCAGGTTAACTTGAGGTATCGGAAAACTATGATTCCTCTCCCTGTTCGGTAAGTAAGGTATGAGAGACTGTGCAAGATCTTTTTAATCTGATACTAACAACCAGCTTTTTTTCAACACAGAAATTGCAAATGTGGCAGGCTAGAATGCCTGCCTAATAATGCGCTGTCTGTAACCCAGGCTGTCTGCAGAGGCTTGAGTAGGACATAGCATTTCTGGTTTATAATCTTTTCCTGCTGGATGACAAAAATCGTGCAAATAGCCAGTGAATCATGTCTTATTTACAACTAGTGAGTAGTCCAAATATAAGATAACAGTCTATTAGAGCTATGAGTTAGTCTTTTAGTATGGCTGTTGCAAGTCTGTTACTTGCATTCAAACCTTGCTGAGAATTTATGCAAGATCAATAAGGAAATTATCTTAAAAAAACAACCCTGTAAACAGGAAAGGTATTGACTATAATTTTTTTACAAGACCCCTCTTAATTGTAATAGTAGAATGATAGTATATCTAGTAGAGCTCCAGAAAAAACACATAACACTTTGCTTAACATTCTAGAGTGGTATGGAAGACACTTCATAAAATTTTTGCATACATGGAAATAATTAATGTTGTGTTGACACTAGACATCGGTCACAGCATTTCTGATTTCTGTGGATCTACCTTGGCACCTTTAAAAGTAGTAACTAAATAGTATAGAATTAAATAGTATTTAATAAAAAAATGAGTAAGTATTTTGTTATAGTTCACAACCTTGACGTTAAGACATTATGAATTTAATAAGTAAGATTACCGTGGAGGGCACTGTGTGTTTAAGGTGTGGCTATTACTTTCAGCCTTGAGATTTATAATTTGTTTTGTCATCTTTTTCTGCAGAGATGAGAACAACAGGGATATACAGAAGCTGCCTTCAAAACTCTTGACACTTTATTCAGATCTTTCGGGTTTGGAATTTACATAGCAGACTGTTTTCTTTTAACTCGGCTATCCTTAATATTCATCTTGGCTACTCTTCAGAAACTTCAAATTTTCCTTAATTTTGAAATCAGTGATGGGCAGGTGATTGCTATAATAAGTAGTTTCAGATGTATTTAAAGATATTCCAGATGTCATATGTATGTTACACATAGCCATGCTTCAACTAGGTTACATCTCTAGACTTCACTGTGTAAATATTAGAAGCAGAATTTTATTCAATAAAACATATTATGCTCATGTTGTCTCTTAGTTTTGCTATTGTTTTGGAAAAACCCAAAGAAGTGATTTGAATGTGACTGTATTTTCAGCAAAATAAATCTTAGACAGCCAGACCAAATTGTGTGTGGGAGATCTGCTTTAACTACTGGCATTAGCTGTCTTTCAGTTGAGTGGCTTCATGCATAATAGTCTGTAATACTTAATTTTCCTTTCTGAAAGGGGAAACTCTATTTTTCTTGAAAAGGGAAGCGAGAGTTTTTTGCTTTGTTGCTATAGGTGAGAGGCTTAATTGGTACATTATTTCTGCAATATCTTTGTTTAATTATTTTTCCTCTAGATATGTGATGTGTCTGCTACTAAGCAGTTGTGCAAAAAGCACTTCCCAATTTTTTGGTTGCTTTGCTCTCTGCACAAACCAGTGTCATGCTGCATGAGCAAAGGGGTTGGGGAGATGTATGCCAGTAGCCAGATAATCACATTTCCATGATTATACATGGATATTTTCAGGGAGAAAGAAGAATACCTTTTTACACAAAGCTGCTCAGGACAATCCTCAAGGTGTCAGCTGAAACATGCCAGAGAGGAAGCTGAGGGGGATAACTTCACTGTGGATTTTTATTCCATGCCCTTCTATCACCCATTTTGATCACATGGGAGGTTGTTAATTGAGCAGATCCACTGGCATCCAAGGGAAATCTGTCCTCAATGGATGCCAAAGTGCACACGCCAACATCTCAGTGGCGTGCGTCTCAGAGCTCCTCGGCAACTCTTATCTCACTCTCCCAAACCTCAAGAGCAATCCCTGTGGTGTACTTAATTTTTTGTAATATGTGGCAATGCTTGCCCTCAGCAGAACTCTATTGAAAAAGTCATGTTCAAAGGACTTGTATCTATGGAAAGTGCTAAATTATAATCTTTTTGGGTCTTACTACCATTTTGTGCAATATTCTGCATTCGTAGTTTGTGCATTCCCTGAAGAATCGCACAACTGATAGTGAAGCTAGTTGTTAATGTCTCCAATCAAAATGAGATTGTTAGTGAAGTCTTGTAAGTCTCCTGTAAATGCCATGTATAGAACTTGTTTATTGTTTTAAATAAAATAGATGCATTATATATTTTATATTTTTTTCCTGCTGGATGGAAGCTATTTTGGTTGTATGAAGTAAAATGGTTTTAAAAATTATTTCTGTCTTTGTAGAACATCAATAGATATTTTAGTAACTGTCTTCTAAAAACATACTGTTACTGTATTTCAAAGCATATAAAATAGATGCAATTATATTACTGCCATAGTAAAATGTATTTGGTAATTAATAGCCTTAATACACTATACTTTGTATTTGCAGTTTTCATAGATAAAAGCAATTTCTAATTTAATGCAAAGCTTAAGTTCAATTAACCTGTATGGAAATATGGAATAATATATTTCTTAATAAACACGTAGAAAATATTTGCTCGTAATGTGGACTGTGACAATGTAGTTGAGGGACAGGTTTTGTATTTTTGGTGACTGGCGATGTGTTGGTTTTAATAGTATGAAAAAAACCGTTCCTTTCTCCTCTGTTTTGGATAATAGAATACTTTTCCTAGGCAGAGGTGGATAATGTTGTAGAAATAGGTGCTGCTCCCAAAAGCCTGCCTAGATGGCAGTATGCACTCACATAACCTGTGCTCAAGGATGGAGGCTGTTTAAACTGCGTGTTATGGAAAAATGACTTACAGTTCTAAACTGGACAGGAAGGTGTATGCTAGTACATACAAATTTTCATTAAGTTCCTTAATAATAAAATCCAAAGACAAATCATATTTTCTGGTTTTTCACCACTTAGGTCTTTTAATTAGATGAATTAGATTTTGCAAAAAATGTGTGGTGGAATATTCTCAAATTTAACCTGGCTATTGGTTGTTTCACTCTAACTAACTCCTCAGGGAAAAATCATGTCACTACTCCTTGCTGATAGTCCAGAAAATTATTAACCTGTCTAGCCATGCTCATGTAACACTAATTGCTGGAAATACTTATTGTAGCTAGTTTAGTGCTGGGTTCTGAGATCTTCGTCAAAAGCATTGTCAAGCATGAACAGGCTGCCTAGGGAAGTTGGCAGAGACACTGTCACTGGAGGTATTTAAAAGAC
>NW_016690184.1:7380524-7419655 GCF_001604755.1 Lepidothrix coronata
AAGACAGTATTGTCTCCTGGGTGATGGGCTAATGCTGAACTGGGCTTTTAGTTCCTTGAGGTGAATAATTTAGAGCAAAACCCCAGTCTTATAAATGTCCCCTGGCTGGCGTTGGTTACCATAACTCACAAGGTTTCTGATGAATATCTGAAGATAACATTTGAACAGGACCTGCTTCAATTTCAGCTAAACCATGAGCAACAGTGGTGAGTTAATGGGAGATGAAGGAACTACAGACCACTTGCTTCCTGCAGACTGTGTGGGATTCAGCTCAGGATTAAGCCACCTAAAATTTAAGCATTGAGCTGTGTGTGTATGGCTGAACAGAGCAGTTGAGCTGGTACCAAGTTCCTTTAGGGTAATCTGACTCATTCTATAGGATGAACTGACTGCCTTGGTTGTCAATGCACAGTGCCACATTAGATCCTGTAAGGTGTCCTGCCTGGCCTTTGACTGCTTGTCAGGAAAGGTTCAGGTCTCCCATCAGTCCTCAGTCATACCTACCAGTCAGGTACATCTTTCATGATGCCCTAAGTTATCTTGGGCATCATTGCTAAATGTGTGGGCAACAGGATTGAATTCTCCAGTGGCTGTAGCTGTCATGGGATCACAGTGCACTTGTGGACATTAGATACTTAACTTCAGATGAAATTACCTATTTCATGCTTTTGACAGAAGGGAAAAGGAGCAGAGAATAAGCACATGAAGTGTTATGTGGATGCTGGGGCCATGCACTAAGTGGTGCAAGAAGCTGGGAGAAGATGGTCTGTCTGTCCCTCAGTTCAGCTGCTACAAGCAGCACTGGCTTCATCCATACTTAACATCACGTTAGTTGTCCCCAGCCCTCTAGCAGGAAGAACTAAGCCTCCTGATGAACGACACTGATTAGTTTGATCATTAGCCTATTTCCATATTACAAGTGCAACACTGAAGCAGCCCCAGCTTTGGTTTTATGTTACTTGCTTTGAAAGTGCTCTATGGTCTTTGGTGATGTTTTTAAAGCCTATGTTTGTCTGCCAAAATAATGATGCTACTTTAAGAGTAGAAACTAGGGTCTGGTCTTGCTCATGTAGGTCTGTGGCTAACTGTTCTACAACTGACAGTAATGTGTCACCAGCGTTTGAGAAGGCCCCCCTGTGGATTCTTGTGTGTAATTAATTACTTTTATATGATAATTAAATCATTCCTGTTTACTTTTACTCTGCTTACAGCTGAGTACTTGCTGAAAACAAAAATTGTCTGAATTTATGATGCCTCTGGTTGCGCTTTTCTTGCACTGTTTGTGAGCGCTGCCATGCCTGTTAGTTCCACCCTGAGCGATCTCGGGCAGTTCTGAGGTAAGAGACCTGGGCTTCTGGCAGATGGTTTCTTTCCAGTCTTTCCATCTGTGCTGGTTTTTGCTGGGGTAGTGTTAACTTTCTTCACAGTGGCTCGTGTGGGGCTGTGTTTTGGATTTGTGCTGAAAACAGTGCTGCTAATATATAGATTATATATAGTGACAGCCTTTGCTGCCCCCCTGCCCACTTAGCCTGGGTGATGAAGCAGCGCAAAGGAGCACAGTTGTTCCCTCTCCAGGCAAAGCCTCTCTGGTTAGCTCCCATTATGATTTGGGCTGCTCATGGTGACCTAGACTTGTCCTGCCATTCCCAGGGGGAAACCTGGAGAGCGAGGGAGTTGGTGGAGATGCAGGGCTGCTCCAGTGGCTGGTAGAGGGTGGGCAGGGAGTGCAGTCTGCACTGCCACCTCCATCCATGCACCTGCAGGCCAGCGAGAGGCCCCCGCGTCCAAATGTGGTTTTCTTGGCTTCTCAGGTCTCTGCAATATGCTGCACAGGGTGTAAAGCTTCCCCTGCTGCTCTGCCGGTTTCAGCTGTGCTGAGGGCCTTGAGGCAGCCCTTGACAAGGGTCTGGCTGGTAGAGGACACTGGGGGTGTGTGGAGCGATGCCAGGATCCCAAGTACCTCTGGTTTGCCAGGGGCGAGAGCAGGAGAGCTTACAGAACCCTGGCTCTAGTCGAGCTGTGGCAGCGGGACCGCTTATGCCTGCAAGCCAAAGGATGGGGTCTGGCTATGCCTAGAGCACACATCCAAACAGTGGGTCTCAGTGGTGGTTGCATAGAGGAGATATTAGAGAATGACTGTTCTTCAGTGACAACCCAGGACCCAACAGGCACCGTGTGATTCCAAGCCTGCATGCATTTGTGGTGCAGCACTGCAGCTTTTCACATGCAGCTCACACTCTTTATTTTCTAATCCATGGGTTTGCAGGAATGGGAAAACCTAGATAGGTTTAAAATTTTAGGATAGTTTGTGCAGCAGATGCAGGGAAGGTGCCTCCAGCGGGACCCATGGCTGCAATGTAGTACTGTAAACTTTCCTCTACTACTGCAGAGCAATGCCTCAAGTAAACGCAGAAGGCACTTTAGAGGTGTGTGTTACATATTAGAGTGTTTTTTTGGTAATTATTTATCCATAAACCCCAGGAAGATCGTGTTTGCAGTGACTACAGTGTTCTAATGCCTACTGGCTTGGCCTCAGGGATTTTCAGACGCTGAGAGAGAGGGAGCAGTGAGGCAGAGGAGGAACAAAGTGCAGCCTTGTTCAAGTGCAGCTCTAATGGTTTTGTGGCATCTCATGTTGTAACCTACTAGTCTTGTTTTTCATTCACAAAACAGAATTTGGCTTGGGAAGGAAAGTGAGAGCAGGCTGGACAACAAAAAGGATGAAAGGCAAAGTTAAGAGTAGTCATAACTTATTCCTCTCAAATGATTTTTCTATCACTCCCACCACCCATCTCTTCAGTAAAGTTTTCCCCCTCCCTTTTTGCCAACAACCTAGATACTCCTTCAATTGCAACAGTTTTAAATTTTTGAAGTGATTTTTGTCACACTTGCTTATAATAAAACCAAAGTATAGGTTATTGAGCTGTTCCTCATTTGGTTTTTGTTACACTTGAGTTAGAGGTGACTGAAAAAGAGGCAAGTGGGCGTTGAACAGCCTTGCCAAGCAGAGGTGGTCTGAAGTCTTGGCCTTCTCCTTCGATCTTTCCCTTCCTGGCTTGACTCTGTGCCACAACCAACCCACAGCTTTCCCGGGTGTAGGGAGACTTTGCTGCCCCCAGGCAGGAGGGCCTTAGCCAGGGGAGGTGGTTGAGTAGTACCACACCAGTGGCAGCTGCTGCTGATGGGTGATGAAGAGTGAGAGGGAGGTGTGAGGTGGGCATTAGGATTTCATTGTGGGGTCATAACCTTGCCTGTCCTCAACCAGTGATCCCAGCTGCCCCAGGCTTCCTGCTGTGCTACCAATCCCAGCCCTGGCCCCTTGGGAGAGGGAGCCAGCCTGGACATCACAGTCTGTGCATCTGTTACCTACCTGTGGTGCCTGCAGCCATTGTGTCTCACCCCCTGCCATCCATTCTTGTTCCATCTCCCCCAGGTGGAGGCAGTTTTGGTGACTTGCAGCTATTCATTGCTCAGGGCCCTCAAGAGGCTGAAACACCTACTCAGGCAATGATAGGAGTGGTGTCACATACAGAGCATGAGCCTTTGGGAGATGGCACTTATTAGCTTTCACCAAAGAACGAAGAATATGTGATTCATCTTGTGTTACGAGCAGTGAAATTGCTAAGCATTTTGCTGTCAGCATCACTAACTGAGCCTTCAGCTACCATAGAGCTGTGGTTTAAGTGAGGCTCTGTGCAAATTTGTCTGCGTTTCTACACCAGCTCACTCTCCTCAGCTTCATCTACCTGTGCTCTTGCATAGCCGTTTTGTGGCAGCACAGGAATTGCCTGCATCCTCCATCCAGCCTGACGTTCAAGTTATTAATATGGTTAAAATTATCCCAGTGGAGTATAGCTGCAAAAGCAAACTGCTACTTGTAGTTTCTGTGTCCATATACACACTGAAATGAGGGAGGCTGCTCTTGAATGAATCTGGCTCCCTGAGACTGAAGTTTAAAGTATTTTTCCCAATGAGTTTAATTAATTTTATTTTTAAAGACAGGCAATCCTTAGGGCACATTCAATTCCTTCCACTATGCTGGTGACATCTGTCCATATCCATAGATGAAACCTTGAGATCCTGCTACTTAGGTACAAAATATGGGGCCATTTTCTAAGCCAGTTCTTAGGATTTATTTTCTTGTTTTTGAGCCAGGGGAAATAGTTAAATTCAAGTGAGATTTATTCTTTTATTACTTATTTATGAAGCTCTTTAAGCTTTTAATTAATTCTGATGCTATGCTGAGAAATCTGCTACAGAAGTGCCGCTGCAGTCCCTTGCAACGAGGTGAGTTATGGCTGCAAACGCTCCCCCTTCACTGCCAGGGAACACAGAGACCTGATGCTGTTTTTGACTGGGATAGAGTTAATTTCCTTTCTAGTAGCTGGTACATTGCTGTGTTTTGAATTTAGTATGAGAATGATGTTTCAATTGTTGCTCGGTAGTGCTTACCCTAAGTCAAGCACTTTTCGGTTTCTCATGCTCTGCTAATGAGGAGACACATGGGAAACTGGTGGAGAGCAAGGCCAGGACAGGTGAACTGAACTGGCCAAAGGGATATTCCATACCACAGAACATCATGCCCAGTGTGTAATCGGGGGGCAGTTGGCCAGGAGGGGGAGGTTGCTGCTTGGGGATTGACTGGTCATTGGTCAGAGGGTGGTGAGCAACTGTATTGTGCATCACTTGTTTCTCTTGGGTTTTCTCCCTCTCTCTCTCTGTCCTTTCTATTACTATTATTATTGTAATTATTAAAATTAATATTGTTTTAATGTAATTTTATTTTGCTTAAATTATTAAACTGTTCTTAGCTCAACCTACAAGCTTTACATTTTTTTCCCCTATTCTCCTCCACACTGGGGAGATGGAGAGGAAGAGCGAGTGAATGGCTGCATGGTACTTAGTTGCCGGCTGGGGTTAAACCACAACACTGAGAAATAAAGTAATGACTAATTGTCCTGTATCCCGTACACCTGGAGAACATCAGTGCTTGCTGCCTCATCACCAGGCCCTGGCCATGCCAGTTGGTTGATGTGACTACAGGGCTTGTGCAGGACCGACCACCTCTCAGGACAACCCTCCAGCTCAGGCAGGGTGCTGAGGCTGCACACTGGCAGGAACACCAGATCAGAAATGTTCCCATGTGCCTTTGCATGTGAACAAGTTGTTCAGGTCTGGGTCACCACCACCAGCTAAATGTTGTGCTTACTGAGGCTGAACAAAATTATAGTCTCTCTGTTGACATGCTGTGCATCCTTACTGACCTGTGGCTGTAAGCTCACTCTCTGCACAATCCTGCAGGCTGAGCCCATCAGACAAGAATGTTTCAGGCTCTTATTTGTACATAAACCTTCTTTTATTTCCAGGGCCATTGAACTGTGTGGGTGGCAACCCTTTCAGCTTCACCGATCGGTTGTTTCCTCTGCCCACACTGGAAATGATTAGGTGTCCCTCTGCCTCAAGATGAAGGCTTCTTACTTTGTAATTTGCCAGCCCCACCATGATGAGAGTGCAGCATACAGCTCCTGAGGCAGTGTCCTAAAGCAGGCTCAACTGCGGAGCCCAAGAGGGAGCTCAGTTGGGCCGGTCTGGGGCTATTTATATACCCCTGATTTGTTTGATCAGAAATTATTTGCAAGGAAAATCTGGGGGTTGGTCCCATCCACCTGTTGTAGAAGTGCATGGATTCTAGGCTGGTGGAGCAATGACTACTGTCCGTGCATGAGTGTGTTATATGTACGCTTTGGTGAAGAGCATACTAAAGACACTTGAGTATCTTGGAGGAAAAAGTCAGCAGAACACTGCTCATGTGTTTTTAAGAGGCTATATATAGTGAGGCACTTGAGCTGTGTCCCACTATTTGAAATGTTCAGAAACATCTCAGTCAAGAAACAAGAAAGTGACAAAATGTGGTGAACACTATAAATTGTAAACTACAAAGCGAACCCACATCTTGCAACAAAAGCTGCTTTATTCAGACAAGGAAGTGCACTTAGGCATAACTTTAAATAGCATGCATCAGAAAAACTCTCAAATTGTATATAATTTGACATAATTAAATGTAGGTATTTCATTCTACTACAATTTGCTGCCTTGCCCCTTGTGCCTACAATGTTGATATTCATTGTAGATTCGAGCAGTTTATTTCAGTGAGAGCTAACCCACACTTGCAGAGCCCAGATTATAATTATCCTACTCTAAAGTGCCAGTCATAGTTCCTCTGTTGCCCATCTGAGTGCTGCCAGAACCAGCACCAGGCAGAGAGGCATTCACAGTGACTGCAGATCCCTGAGCAAGCTGCTGCCCACTCTGTCCCCTTGTCTTCCTTCTGGGCTCCTGTATTGAAGACTGCTTTGATTTCCTCCTTATTTTGCTCCTCTTGTCCCCAGCATAAAATCAGTCTTTTGACTGTTGAAGTCTGAGGATGTCACATTTCCATGAGAAGAACATTGTTTCAGGCAGTATAAACAGGAGGAGAAAGTTCTGAAAACTTTTTTTTTGTCCTGTCTGTTATCTTCAAACCACTGAGAGCCCAGTGATGGCAGCTGTGAGATGAACATATGGACCATTAGACTGTGTGTCTGACTTCTCCTAGACCTGCAAACTACTGGGGTTTGGTGCAGGCTGGGATGTTATGCACAAATCATAGAAAATAGTTTGATTTGGAAGGGGATTTTACAAACCATCTAGTCCAACCCCACTGTCATATTCAGCTAGATCAGGTTGCTCAGGCCTCTATCCAACCTTGCCTTGAACACTTCCAGGGATGGGGCATCCACCACCTCTCTGGGGCACTCTGTTCCAGTGCCTCATCACCCTCACAGTAAAGAATTTCTTCACAGTATCTAATCTAATCCTACTGTCTTTCAGTTTGAAGCCATTCCCACTTTGTCCTATCACTACATGCCCTTATTAAAAGTCCCTCTCCATCTTGTAGTCTCCCTTTAAGTACGGGAATGCTGCAATAAGGTATCCCCAGAGCCTTCTCTTCTCCAGGCTGAACAACCCCATCTCTTTCAGACTGTTTTCATAGCATGGGTACTCTAGTCCTGTGATTATATTCGTGGCCCTCCTCTGGACTCGTTCCACCTGGTCCATGTCTTTCCTGTGGTGAGGACCCCAGAGCTGGATGCAGTACTCCAGGTGAGGTCTCACACGAGTGAGGTAGGGGGACGGGGAGAGAATAACCTCCCTCAACCTGCTGGTCACTGCTGCTTTTGATGCAACTCAGGTTACTGTTGTCTTTCTGGGTTGCAAGCACACATGGAAATAAAATGGCCAATGGCATGCCACAGGAGCACAGGGGCCCAAGCTCTGTCACACATGGGAGAAGAACTTCCAGCCCATGAAAGAGTGCAAACCTCCAGGAAAGAGGTGGTGGTGTGCTCAGGGGCTTGAAGGGCCGTGACCGAGGTTGTGCCAGTTTGGGCTCAGGTAGAATTAATTTTCTTCATAGTAGCTAGTATAGGGCTGTTTTGGGTTTGTGCTGTATACACAAAGATGTGTGATGCATGATCACACAGTGATGATAATATTGAGATGTTTTTATTATTGCTGAGCAGGGCTTACACAGAGCCAAGGCCTTCTCTGCTTTTTGTACTGCCATGCTAAGTTGGAGGTGCATGGGAGGTTGGGAGGAAACATAGCCACAACAGGTGACCCAAACTGACCAAAAGGATATTCCAGACCATATGGCATTCTGCTCAGTATAGAAAGTGGGGGGAAGAAGATGAGGGGGGGTGGGAACATTTGGAGTGAGCTGTTTGTCTTCCCAAGTCACCATTACATGTTAATCTCCCTGCTCTCCTGGGAATGGCTGAACACCTGCCTGCCCATGGGAAGCAGTGAATTAGTTCCTTGTTTTGCTTTGTTTGCATGCACAGCTTTTGCCTCTCCTATTAAACTCTTTATCTCAACCCATAAGTTTTCTGACTTTTACCCTTCTGATTCTCTCCCTGATCCCATTGGTGGGGGAGTGTAGCTACATGGTACTTGTTTGCTGGCTGGGGTAAAACCACGACAGGGGTGCTATTGGCTTGCCCTGAGAGCTGCTGGCACATGGGGAACACCGTTCGTCAGTGGTGACACGAATGTGTCAGTGCCTGCAGCATCTTGTTTATGTGGCTAATGGGCAGGGTCTGGTGCTGAGCAAGCAGGTGATGCCATGCCATGGTGCCAGGAGCAGGAGCAGCCCTGCTTTGCCACAGAGCTGGAAAAAGAAGGCTGTTATCCAGTTCAAACTGCGGTCCCTGTGTTATGTGCTGTTTTGGGTGCAATTCCACTGGAATAGATGCAATGAGCAGGATGCAATCCTCAGCTCCCAGTGGTTCTTTCAGGGGGAAGCCCAGGTACACCAAGGAACAGCTGAGGAGCTTCTGCCTCATCACTGTCAGCATCATCACCTTAAAAACTACCTCGTCACTTGCATTTCTAGTTGAAACTTACTATGGTACTGTCAGTAAACACTGTATGTCAATAGAGGTCTGTATCATATATACTCATCCTGGTATATACTATTAGACTGACTATATTTTTTGCTGGGATAGAATCTGAACATATTACCAAGGTTCAGTTTAATTCCTTTGCTTCCCCTTTCCTTGCTTATTATGTCATTGTTGGAATGGGAAAAAAGACCAAGAGGCATCTCAAGTGATTCTTGTGAAGAACATCTAAAACTCTGGCCAACAATGTACTAAATTAGTTCTTTGATGTTGACTTGACTCATAAATCTCTGTTTAAAAGAAGGAAAATTGTTTAATTTCTGCTATATCAGCCCCCCAATTATTTTTTCACTATCATGGGGGGTTTTTTGCTTTTTGTTCTCTTCCTTTTACTTGTGTAAGAAAATATACCTGAGAGAAAAGTGCTGCCAATGTGCTATACAAGAGAGATTGACCCAGGTAAACATATTGGAAGAGAGGGATTATGCTTTACTTTGTTTGCTGGGATTTGGTTTTCGCTCCAGAGACTTAAGGCAAGGCTTGTAGCAATGGTAGCTAAAAATACTTCCATGCAGATGTAAGATTTCCAATTTGACAAGGTTTCTTTAACAGAAAAACCTGTTTAAACAAAGTCCTTGATTTATTTTTTTCTCACCTCTGCGTCTCAGAGTTGGCCGCCCTCAGCCTTCAGCACAGGTACAGCTAAAGACGATGAAAAACATTCTAGAAAGTATGATGGGAGTAAGCTTGTGTGTTTAGCCATTCCCTAACCAGGACTGGCTGGGCTTTCAGGGAGGGATAACCACATCCATACATTTCTATTTTTACATTCTGCATCAAACATGTTATTACCACTGAACTGAGCAGCCTGCTGAGAAGTGAAACTTCAGGCATTGCCTCTCACACACCAGAGGAAATCAGTGCCCAGTGCCACCAGCCCAGCCAAGGAGGTTTGCAGCGTGTTGGCTCTGGAAGCAGTGGTGGGGATGGTATAGAATCTGATGAGGATGCTCAGCCCAGGGGAGCTTGGCCCCAAGGGAGCTTCAGCCTCCCTCTGCCCCCGCTGCTGCTCTTGGGGCAGGAAGGGTTCCAGTGTGGAAATCAGAGCTGGTTCCTTTTTCCTGTGTCCTCAAGGGCAAACCATATGCTGGCATCTGGACCCAAACCTACTGGCACCTTCAGGGATTTACGAACAGAAATACTTTTATCGAGCCCTTTGTAAGTTCTCTGTTTTTCAAGTAGACATAGGTCAGTGGTTTGACTGCACACTTCAACTACCAGGATTAAAGTCACAAGAGCACTACTGAACTTCCAAGGTAATAATCATAATTAAAAAAACCAAGTCTTCCTTTTGCACGAATATGTCAAAGGGTACAGGAAATCCATGGATAGATGGATTTTTTCTTTTGGCAGATCTCGTAAGATTAATACATTTGCTGAAAAACCCTTTTGCAAGCAATATTTATATCAAGCATTCCCTTCTAAAGCTTGCAAAATATCTGAAAGTATTAAAAAAAAAAGTCTGTGTTCACTACCTGTATGGCTTCCAGTTGTAATAAAGTCAGTCATGTGGCAGATATGATTGGCCTGAGCTTTTGAGGCATTTTGGGGGTGTTTACATATTTGAAGTTTTCTAATTCAGACTCCTGTGCCAGAAACATGTAGCAACCTTTTAATGTTGAAATTTTGTCAAGTACTTTTTTCAGTGTGTTCTCCCACAATCCCACTTTGCATTTTGATACAAACTGAGAAATCAATAAATGAAAGGTAAAACTGGTGTTCCAGACATGATCCTTACTGCAAAGGTTTGCTAGGTGAGCTGTCCTGTACAAAACATACCGGGTTGAGCTCTTGAGACCTCTTTTGGGCAAAATTGTTTGTGTGGAAGTGTGGTGCAAATTAACAAGAAAACAACAGTCAGTCCCAGAGGGACATCTGCAGTGGAGATCACTATTAGCCCATGCCTAATTTGTGGAGGCCAGTGATAAGTGACATTCCTCAGGGATCAGTACTGGGACCAGTGCTGTTTAAATCTTTGTCAGGGACGTGGACAGTGGGATTGAGTGCACTCTCAGCAAGTTTACTGGCAACACCAAGCTGTGTGGTGCAGTTGACATGCTAGTGGGAAGGGATGCCATCTAGAGGGACCTGTGAACCTCATGAACTTCAACAAAGCAAAGTGCAAGGTCCCACACTTGTGTAAGGACATAAATACAGGCTGAGCAGAGAATGTATTGAGAGCAGCTCTGAGGAAAAGGACTTTTGGGTGTTGATTGATAAGAATCATAAAATTGTTACTGTTGGAAAAGACCTCTAAGATAATCAAGTTTGACCATTAACCCAACACCAACATGTTAGCACTAAAACATATCCCCAAGTGCCACATGCATATTTTTTGAACAGTTTTAGGGATGGTGGTTTCACTGCTTTCCTGGGCCCTTTTGGGGAAGAAATTTCTCCTAATATCCAACTTAGATCTCCCCTAGGACAACTTGAGGCCATTTCTTTTTGTCTTATTGCTTGTTACTTGGGAGTGGAGACCAACTCTCAACTGGCTATTGCCTCCTTTCAGGTAGTTGTAGAGAATGGTAATATCTCCCCTGAGCCTCTTTTTCTCCAGACTAAGCACCCTCAACTCCCTCAACCACTCCTTGTAACACTTGTGTACCAGACCCTTACTGCCCTTCTCTGGACACACTTCGGCATCTCAATGTCCTTCTTGTAGTGAGGGACCCAAAACTAAGCACTGAATTTGAGGTGCAGCCTCACCAGTGCCGAATACAGGGAAATGATCTGGTCCTGCTGGCCAATCTTGCTGAAAACAGCCAGGATACCATTGGCCTTCTTGGCCACCTGGAACAATGAAGCTCAGCATGAGTCAGCAATGTGCACTTGTAGCCCAGAAAGCCAATTGTATTCTCGGGTGCATTAAAAGAAGTGTGGGCAGCAGGTCAAGGGAGGTGATTCTGCCTCTCTACTCTGTTCTGATGAGACCCCACCTGGAGTACTGCATCAAGCTCTGGGAACTCCAACATAAGAAGCACACGGACTTGCTGGATCAAGTCCAAGGAGGACCATGAAGATACTCATAGGACTCATAGGACTGTTTCCTGTGGAAACAGTCTGAGAGAGAGAGGATTGTTCAGGCTGGAGGCTCTGTGGATTACAGCCTTCCAGTACCTAAAGGGAGACTACAAGAAAGATGGAGAGAGACTTTGTATAAGGGCATGTAGTGATAGGACAAGATGGGAATGGCTTCAAACTGAAAGACAGTAGGTTTAGATTAGATATCATGAAGAAATTCTTTACTGTGAAGGTGGTGAAGCACTGGATCAGGTTGCCCCGGAGAGATGGTGGATGTCCCATCCCTAGAATTGTTCAAGGCCAGGTTGATTGGTGCCCTGAGCAATCTGGTCTAGTGGAAGGTGTCCTTGTCCATGGCAGGGGAGGTAGAACTAGATGATCTTCAAGGTCCCTTCCAAACTAAGCCATTCTATGATTCAATATTTAATTCCAGTTTGATCTTCAACCAGCAAGAAAAACTTGGCTCTATATAAAGGGATGGTGGCTGCTGCTGAGGGTAGATGAGAAGGCCCATCTACCCAATGGGAGGCTGTGTACGAGCCAAATGTGGATGCTAACAGAGAATCAAGAAACTGGACTGGAGAGCCTGGGCCAACCATGAGCCATAATGCCTTGGCAGTGGTCTCCTCCCAGTAGCAGTGTTTTCAGAGAGCCCAGGGAAGATTATATCACCTGAAGATGTCAGAAGAAACAGGAAAAACAGAACTGCAACTCTATGTCAACAGAGAATGTGGTATAAAACACCATCCCCAAAACAGCCAGGCTGCTTTAAGGCAACAGTAGAAATTAGACAAAAGTGATGACAATCATTTCTTCTTTTTTTGTATGTGCTAAGGGGAGCCTCAGACAGCGGCACTGGGATGATGTCAGCTTTTGGCAGGAGCCATGGATGTGCAGGTGAGCAGATACCTTGCAGTACCTACTTGTGGCATGTAGGTGAAAAGTGCCAAGCAGCATCCAACACGGGAGTAAGATCTGGATGAGTCTTGTATGTTTTTCAGTGGAGGAGAAAAGCAAGTGTAGCTCAACAAGAGGCAGTAAAGGTCAGTAGTGCTGAGGAATTTCATTTCCTTGGTGAGCCCATACTGGTATGGCAACAATGGAAATGCCAGAGGAAAGATCAAGGAGAGAAGTTGGTAAAAACCCTTCAAAATGTAAAACATTGAATCAGTGATGTACTGTGCTTTCTGTTGGAAATAAATATGGGTGGCAAGAGTTAAAGTCATTCACTTACTCTCATAATGTTGACAGGGGATAAGAGAGGACAAATGGGGTTAGGGGTCTGGAAATGTCTGAGAGAGCTGGATCACAGCCAGTAAGATGTGGTAGGAAAACTGGTTAGATCAGGAAGATAGTGAAACGGAAAGCTGGCAAGGTCCTGTGGCCAGCAGGAATCAAGAAAATGTTTGGAAAGATGGGTCAAGGATAACCAAGAGCACTGTGTCAACAAAATATTAGTAAAGACCTAAATGAGCTAAAGAACAGCTGGAAAGAGGTAGATGAAAGGACCAATGTCTGTGGTTTTGGAGAAGTCATCTGCTGGGTTTATGAGTCATGGAGACCAAAACCAGATAGAAACAAGAACTGGGCAGACACAGTTAGGCCTGCTGTGTCTGGGGATGAACCACTAATTTATTTTGCATGTACTGTATTACTGATTCCCTCCATATTTGAATTTAAAATTAGGGCATTTTACACCCAGAAAAATGAGTAATGTTTGTGAGTTTAATTCATACCACTTGAATCACTGCTTCTGTGAATCTGGTGGCCAGCAATTTTAAGTGTATGTGGGAACCTCAAGCTGTTCCCTTGCTTTCATTTCATGTATTTACTATACTTATAGTAAGACACTGGAAGTGGTGACGAGCATTACAAAACCAGGTTGCTTTTGCTAGATGCTGCTGCTTTCAGCTCCAGCTACTTTCCTTTCCCATGAAGCCACTGACTACTGCATGCTGCCATGCAGAACATAATGTCCCAGGGCAATAGCTGGAGAGGTGACAGCTGTCACGCACTCATAGGCCAGATGTGTGCCCATGGCTGCATCTGTATCTGTAACAGAATGGGATGCAGCAAATTATGGATTGTGTTTTTTACCATGTGCTGGGTTTACTTGGAGCATGACTGAGGATAAGCTTTTTCTGTCACATTCCTGAGAGTTTGGGGAAAAATTTCTGAGAACCTTTTACAGTGTGTTACTGAAGGCCACCATGACACAGTAATTTAAGTATGTGACACTGGCTGTTTCTCAGTCAGTAACAGCTTCATAGTTCCTGCTGGAATGAGATGCCAGCATGACTGTTGGATCTGGAGTTTTCCATTGCTTCTGATGCTCATTGACTCGGAGGGGAAGGTTTCTGATGTGCTAGTTTTTTCCTCCTGTTTGTGTAGGTAGTGGTATATCTCATGCTGTGATTGAAATTTCTAGTAACAGCAATAACCGTGGTAAGCCTGTGGTACACTTGGGAAAACCAGTGGAAGAAGATACAGTGATGGTGAACTACTTGAGTTCAGTTTCTACAGCTTTAGCTGACAAATTCAGGATTTCCCCCCAGCAGTCAGAACAGAAACTCTTGCAAAATTTCTTTTACCTGCAGAAAGAGGCCAGGTCTGTTTTTTTTTTCTAAATGAAACTTTGATGAAGTCAGTCACAGGATGTTCTTGTTTGCTGCAGTCACAGAAATATAAGGCGTGTGGTTCCTTCACAGATTATTTCAAGCAGTTCAGCTGAACAGAAGTTTGGCTGTTCACTAGAGGAGGTAGTTTCCTTTTCAATTGTCATTCCAAAGCAACGCTAGGAATGTGGTCAAGAAATGCTATGACATAAAACTTGGACTGACTTCAAGATAAGTTCTAAATTTGTTTTCTACATAATCATCTCTGCTTAAACCTAGACCTCTTTTTTCTAAAATGCTGATGGCAGTTTGGAGACCACAATACATCTCTTCATAAGTGCAGTGAGCTTACGGCCCACACCTTTCCAGACTCTGTCCTGTCACTTCCTTGTGCAAATCCCACGAAAGATGCATGTAGCTCACCAAAGAACTCCATTTTGGTTACATTTCCATAATTATGCAAGAGGCACAGGATATGTCTCTCTCCAAACATACTTATTTTTCTCCATATCAAAGACACTTGTTTCCTTGTTCAGATCAAGGACACTTCTCAGTGTTAGAAGTTTCTTACAGGATGAACTAAGCCAAATAATTACAGTGCACTTGCTTGATACCTCTATCAAACCATACCTCAGTACATACATTACTTTTTACTTTGTGCTCCTCTGTATTTATGTTCATTTTCTTTTAACCCCAGAAGGACAGTAAAGCTGCTACCAGAAACTGCAGTAGCTTTTGTACTCCTGTTGTTATACTGTTTCTTATTATTTTTTTTTAAGCTTCATAAAGTGCTTGTGTACATATTCCAGAAGGATATGACAGGTATTTAAAACTGGACTATGAGCTGAATTATACTAGTGATAAAAAAAAAAAAAGACTAATCTCAGCCAGGTGGATGCAGCAGGAATAGGGAGTTCCATGGAACTGTTTCTTATTGCACTCGGGTGTACTCCTTGGAGTAGTTGCTTCTGTGCCCTAGACTGTCAGGCCACATGCATTTCAGAAGCATAAGACTATCCTTTGCTATTTACTACTTAATCAGAAAGCTCTGATAACAAATGATTAAGAAAAAAACCCAAAAGCAAGTGGGACTGACTGTCTTTGCTGTCTTGCCTCCTTCAGTAAATCTGCCTGAAGTATAAAGACACACTGGCACATGCAAGCTAAAGCCTCAGACCTGGGGGAGTCAGGTTTGAGCCTTTTCACTATTTTGGGCTATTTTTTATTGATAGGCAAGACAGCCAAAAGAGCGGAGGTGGCTTTTTCTTTCCTTCTCATGCCTTTCTATAGCCACTTTTCACAAAAGACCCCTGTGGGTTAAACCCAAAAGATTAAGTAGGGGTGAAGTTGAGTATATTGATCACTGGACTGCTAAACATACATCAAGTAGAGAGGCGTGAGGCAGGTCTGACTCTTGTGCTTCTCGAGCAGTCACAGCAACTGAGCTCAGCTGCAGGGGAGCTGCAGCTGCAGACAAAATGTGAGGTAAAAAGATCTAGTCAAATTTTCGGATGAGACAGACATCTTCCTATTAGAGAAGGGAAGCATGTGTGAAATCACATGTGAAAATCACAGGGAAAGAAAGTAACTGTTTAGATTAAATGGCAATGTTAATAGTAGGTAAAAAACTGGAGATGATGAAAATTAGGTCAGAAATGAGAAATTGTCCAGTTACTCAAGGATCTGACAGGAGCTTTCTGACAAAAGGGAGAGGTGAGGAGTTAGGATGGCTTAAGAAAGACCTTGTTATGTATATGGAAATGCTTATGTGACACTGGGGATGAGCCTCCACATGCCTCAGATATCCTTGAGCCCTTCCAGTACAGTGAAGTGCTTCCTGCTGTGGCATGTATTGCAGTCCTTGTGGGACTTGCTGAAGGGCAATTGCTTCTTCCTGTACACCCTGAGCCTCCTCAGGCATTGTAAAAACATCTGGCCTCAGGCTGTGCATGCTGCTGGATTCATGTTACATGTCACAGAATCACAGAATCAATTAGGTTGGAAAAGACCTCTGAGGTCATCAAGTCCAACCTATGACCTAACACCACCATGTCAACTAGACCACTAAGTGACACCTCCAGTCTTTCCTCAAATACTTTCAGGGATAATGACTCCACTACCTCCACTGAAGTCCATTCCAATGTCTAATCACCCTTTCTGTGAAAAAATTCTTCCTAATGTCCAACCTAAACCTCCCCTGGCACAACATTTCACTATGCTGGGCAACACAATGCCTGAGTCCTTTCGTGTCTCTATCCTCTGGTCTCTGTAGTGCCATTCCCAGCTTGCTGTAAAGCAGAGCTGTTACAGCCAGGCTGCTTAGCAAAGATGCTGGGAAGATTAATGTATGAAAGATGGTAAGGTGCTCGGATGCTGTAGTCATGAAGATCATGTAAGTACATAAGGCAAGCAAGCTGGGATTTCAGAAACATGGAAGAAACTGCTGAAAGCCAATAATACCTTTATTCCTGTTTCCATGTGGAACTTCTGAAAACCATTTGCTCTGATGGCAAAGAAAACGCATTTGTTTGCAACTGCTCCTCTAAAATTTCAGTGGGAGGAAGAGACCATGTGGCCTGTGATTGGCATGAGCAGTTCTACGTTTCTATAATCCCCTGCTGTATACTCCAGACCCTCGCTTTGTCCTTCATCATCCAACACTGCTGCTCAGATTTTCATTCATTCTTCTTACAGAACTACTTGCAGCACATGCTACTTAGAAAGCTGGTGCCTGTTAAAAAAGCACTAGTTTCTGTCCTCTGACTCTTATGAGAGTGTTTTAAAGCCTCTTGCCATTGTCAATGGAAGCAACTGAAGCTAAAATTATGATCCTCCAGATGTTTCCTCCCTCTGGCTAGTGGTCAGTTCCACAGTAATCAGCTGGTCTAAGTTTATCTGTACAAATGTACACTTTCCTGTAAACAGGAAGGAAAAGTGACATGATGTTTGTGTAGTTTGGATATCATTTGCAGGACTTTTGAGGACTACTAAGGAATCACGGACAGGCAGGAGTGGGATGACAATTACTTCAACCTGCTGATGGTCTTCAGGATGTCACATGTTCTGTCAAACACCTATGCGGGGATTGTGCTGATCACAACTCGTATTCAGTGGTGGTTAGGATATATCTGGAAAGGAAAGCAAAGGATCAAAGTTGAATCATTCCTGAATGAAAAACAGAGCAAACTACCTGAGATGGGTTTTCAGTCAGTTGAAATGAGCAGCACTGTGCTGCAGCTCTCCTGTCTCTGGGGTGTGAGATGAAGAAGCCTAGAAAGAATACCTCTTCCCCTTGGAAGAACACCCACCCTCTTGGGCTTTCTGCTTAAGTTTTCCTCTGAGAGCTAGTTAATGATTTTCACCTCACTTCTGATAGAAGAAAGATAGCCAACTTGTGTGGCTTCGATTCCTGTCTCATTTATCTCTGCGTGTGTTGCACCTATGGCTTTACTGAGGTTATTTCTCAAAGAATAGGTTTCTGCAGTGCTCTAAATGTTACCCAGGCACAGGTCTGAGGAATTAATAGGCTTGGAGGATCTGGTCAATATAACAACAACAACAAAAAGACCAATTTCCTCCCACTCAGCAGCCTAATCAGTTTTATCACAGCTCATGCATTATCAGGACTTGCTCTTTGATCAAGACACATTTGAGCACGGGGTTTGCTGCTGTAGTTTGTCTGCTTAATTCAATTACTTATTTGATCACTTCTGAGAGAAATACCTATAGATTAAATTTCCATTTAATTTGTATTGGACATGAGCAAAAAACTTATCTTTCCCTCATTTCCTGGAATTGCAGCAGCAACATGAAGTGCGTATTTATTTGCACAGACATCAACTAAATGTCATTACTCCCTGTTGATGCCTTTCAAATGGAAGAACAAGTTGCCCTCTTGCCCCATGGACACCAGCTGTCTGCTGGGAAATACAAGAACCCTTCTCACTCCCTCTGCAATGACACACACCTCTCCCAAAGCCTTAACTTGGACCTCACAACTCTGCTGCGCTATTTTGTTGCAGTTGTGTCAGATATAACACAGACACCGTCTGGAGTGACAGAGACCAGTGGACAGATTTTATTCTTGACAGAGCAAGCTAGCAAAATAATGGGTCCTCTGAAGGAGCTGCAGGCTCATATTTCAATAAAACTCCATAAAATGAGTAGTTTATGAATATCCAGAAAACAAGTCACATATTCATGCAACAAATAGGCTGCAGAAGATGCAAGCTGCTCTCAGGCATCTCAAGCTTCTTTTCCTCCCAGTGCATTTGACAGCAGACAACCTTCTTGCTTCATTTTGAGGATACTTTAGACTAATATTTGGAGGAGAGAGCTAATAGGTTGTACTTGATTCCCTTCATCAGCTTCTGGGACAGTCTGAACTGGGTTGCAAGAATAACAAAGATTTTTTTTTTTAAGTCCAAATGTCAGTAGTACCTCATTAACTATTTTTAGTTAGTTGTGAGACCCAAGACTAATGGTATTACGTATCTCATTGTCTTGGTTATTGTGTCATTGGTGGGAATGATTTTTATAACCAATAAGGACATTATTGTACACACACCATCAATATGGTGAAGAAATGCTTAGAGAATTTGTAAAAATGACAGAAGATATAAAAAACAAGTTTAAAGAGCTAGTTATTCAATGACTATCCTCAATTGCATTTCTGGATGCCATCTTGCTTTTCATAAGCTGTATGAAAACAAATAAGGCTAACGAGCACTGATTTTAGCTATAAGAAGCATTAATATCAATTTTTGATGTACAGTTGAATGAAACTACAGCTTTGTAGGGCAGCTGTGTTGTGTTCAACAGAAAGCAACTGTTAATTAAGACTCATTTAACCTCAGTCTGACATGACAATCCAGAGGGCCCTTGTCATGAAACCAGCCCAGCTGAAGAGCTGTGAGTGCACTCACAACTCATCTCTCTCCCCAGAATTTCTGGTGCTTAGCTAAACTCTTCCCACAGTTACATTTGTAACGGTCTACTGCTCTGGCCCCTTCTCTGGCCCTGAAATAACACCTGCGAAGCTAGTCTGTGTGGACATGTTAAAAATCCCATGTAGAAGGCTTCTTTTTGTAGGGTTTTTTATTCCTCTGAGAGGATTTGCAAGCCTCATTTTAACTTGACCTCAGGTAAACTCCAGATCTGTAGGCAGGATTTGGCATGGTTGAACATAATACTTTTCTTCTACTTTCAGCCCTCACCATTTCTATGGTAAATTGCTTGTCTATCTATTTTAGTTCACATTTAATATAGAATATACTTAAGAAATGTGGAAGAGTACCAAGCTGTAAAATAGTCCTTAAGTGAGTCATGAGGCCCAAATAGCTCTGCTGACAAAACAGGAGTAGTTCCCAGACCTTAACTTCTCTATATCCACCCACACTTCTTGTGTACCATCAGTGCCTACCAACCCCTCAGAGAAGTGAAGCTACTGAAAAGTCCTATTCTGTGAGGTGTGTTGAGGTCATAACCATGACCTCAGCATGTTTCATATGATTGAAGGGGTATGACACATTACTAAATTATTTTGTAGATGGAAGGAGTTTATGATCCACTCCTATTCTCTGAAGAACTGGAGTCACAAGTGTACATTGCTGGGTCATGTCCAGCTTTAATCCACTAGTACCCAAAGTCCTTCTCAGCAGCGCTGCTCTCAATTCCTTCATCCCTCAACCTGTATTGATACGGGAGGTTGCCCTGACCGAGGTGCAGCACCTTGCACTTGGCCTTGTTGAACCTCATGAGACTCACATGGGCCCACTTTTCGAGCTTGTCCAGGTCTCACTGGATGGCATCCCATCCTTCTGGTGTGTCAATCGCACCACTCAGCTTGGTGTCACTTCGTCTATGTCATTAATGAAGATATTAAATAACACTGGTCCCAGTATGGACCCCTAAGGGATACCACTTGTCACTGATGTCCATCTGGAGTGGGAAAAGATGTTGCCAGTGAACACTGAGACAAAACAGTTGTTGACTATATCGGCCTTCTCCTCATCCACAGCTGCCAGTTTGGTAGCCTTGTTTATCAGGGGCAGTATGTTTCTCTGACCTTCTTTTTCTGGTTAACACATAGAACTACTTGACTATACAAGCCATTCTTGCTGTTCTTTGTGTCCCTTGCCAGGTTCAGCTCTAGCTGCCCCTTGACCTTTCTCACCCCATCACTATACAACCATGAAACTTCCTTATACTCTTCCCAGGACACCTGTCCCTGCTTCCACTGCTTGTGCATTTCCTTCTCAACTGAGCCATGACAATCTCTTGCCTTCCTTGCCCAATTTCTTACAACTGGGGATCGAGAACTCTTTTGCTCTGTGAAAAGCATTCTTGAAGATCTGCCAGCTCTATTCTGGTCCCTTATTGGCAAGGGCAGTTTCCCAGGGGATCCTATTGACTAATGCCTTGCAGAGCTGGAGTTTTGCTTTCCTAAAATTCAGGGTCCTGACTTTACTCTTCGCCTGACTCATATTTCTCATGACTGCAAACTCCACCAATGCATGATCACTGCAGCCCAGGCTGCCTCCAATCTTAGTAACTCTGTCACTCACGTTGGTGACAAACAGTATTACATCCCATTTTGTAGGGCTGTCTATTACCCGGCTCAAGAAGTTATCCTCCACGCATTCCAGGATTCTCCTGGATTGCTTAAAGCTCACTGTGCTATTTGTCTAGTAGATGCTGGGTGGTTGAAGTTCCCCAGCAGGATGGGAGCCTAGTTTCTTGCAGGTTTATCTAAAAGCAAGTCATGTATTTTTACAAATAATTCAAATCTACAGTTTATAATTAAAATCTACAGTTTACAATTAACTCCGTAGAAACAGGTGTGTAACTAGTATTGTCTAAAAATATAGTTTAGACAATATTATTCTAATTTTAAAAAAATGGAAAACATATAGCTAAATGAAGAGTTGCAAAATATTATTTATTCTGAAAGCAATTTTTCCTGACATTTATACATGTTCCCGCAATTTATTATTGACCTGTGGCAATTTAGAAGATTGTACTCACATGGTAATAAAAGATACTTTATCTTCCTTTGACAGATATCATCACAAAATAATACTGACACAGTTATGATTTTCAGCTCCAGGTTCAAGTTGTTGAAGAAATATCAAGTATATATTTTAAACATGATCAGTATCCTGTTTTCCTTTTCTTTTCCTAAGCTGTCCACTATCCATCAGACTTCATGATGATTTTATATAAATTATATTAAAGGTTGTAATGGCATTGTAAGCATTGTAACTTAGAGGATTTCACAAAAAGAGTTGTGATATTCTTTGTTCTGTGTGTTTAAAAGATAAAGTTACAGTTACTGTGGGCAGCAAGAGAGATCTACCACTTCTGCATCAACAGGAAACTCAATAGCAGCAGAATCTGGGTGCTTGATGGTTTAAGGAAGTTTGGTGTGATTTTAGTATGTGCTGGACAGAGCAGCTCCAGTGATGTCTTAGTACTCTCATTGCCATCAGAGAAATAGGCCATCTTAGTAACTTGGTCACTGATTTTTCTAATCCAACCCCTAGTGTACATATCTAATAAAAGGTAGTTTTGCAGTGGGAGATTTTTCTGTGGTTTAAATGCTGCCAGAATGATGGAAATGGAGCATGTTTTGACCCCTGTCCCCATTCCCTGTCCTTCATTCCCTGTCCTTCATTCCCTGTCTCCTGTTCCAGGTCCCAAAGGAGGAGCAAGGATTTGGAGCCTGCCTGTCAGTGGGAGGGATGTTGCAAGTGTCAGCTCCAGAGCTGCCTTTCTGAGAAGTGTTTAGCACAGACAAATTCATCACACATTTAAATATCTGGTCTTCATGAGTTAGGAACTTTCTGAAATTTATGGACTATTTATTGCATTAAATTTTGAAAAGGGGTTGTGTGGGTAATTAACTTTTGTTTCATTTCTTTTTTTGTAAATGAAAGAAGCTTGTAGGCATCAGTACATATTTTGTGAAGATAGTATTATTTTGAGCACTGAGAGTTAAATTAAAACATCTGTCTGGGCAGGTGTTCTGAGGTGCTGCCGCGAGTCTAAGTATTTTTCAGGATGAAAAAAATGATAGAGGACATGGCAAAATAATGTATGCATGTGTCACTGTGATTACCGTGGAAGCATTGTCACCCTGGGCTGAATGCCTGGCCCCAGGGGAAACAGTCAGTGTTTTCATGATAACTGTGAGGATGTCAGTTCAGGATTGAGATATGTGTTTGTACAGTGTCACAAATGGAATCAGACTCTCTGCCGAGTCTGTCATAGCCAAATTCAGTCCATTTTTTCCCCTTCTCTAAACAAGAAAAGAATACCTGAAGTAAGTGTGTTATAAAATCAGCACTGGTAACATTGTGTTGAAAAGTAAAATATCCCATTATTTCCTACTAAAGAATGATGACTATAGTGTTGCAAAATGGAAATGTCATAACCATGCTGGTGTATTTACTAGAATACAATAAGGGAAGTTGTGTGATTGACTGGTGTCATGAACTAGATAAATATCCTTTATTGGCAGATACCATCAGCACATGGCCTTGTTTGCTGTTTTTAGTTAAAGCAGAACTATTGGCTATGTAGGAAGGTCTTTATGGAGCCAAATGCCAGAGGTAATGGCTATTTACCTGGTTGTCACTTTTTTAGCTACACACAGTCAGCTGCTGTAGCACTTTCTGTATGTTCCTCTTGCTCGTAAATATGTTCTTCTTGGTGGTATTTGCATGTACAGTCTGGGAAACAGCAGGCTTCTAAATTTTGATTACATTTATGGACATTTTACTGCTGTCAGTGTGATACTCCAGAAATGTTCTTTCTTTCCCCTGATGATTTCATTGTGCTTATACTTCTTGCCAGCACTTCTAACTTTAATTATGTCTTCAACTATAGGAGCGCTTCATATGTTTGCTTGAAAATCTACCCAAAGACACCATTACTGCTTAGTTAGATGTATAACAACCAAACATCACTATAAAACTAAGCTTTAATTCTAGGTCTGATGAACCTGAATTCTAGTCAACTGGGTTTGGATGTATAAAAGTATATTTATAAACACAGTTTATCTGAAGAAACGTTGACTGCATCCCTGTCCCTGGAGCTGCTGTGGGCTGCACTTTGAGGTGGTGGGGAGGGATGAGTTTGAAGCTAAGCTGAGACAAAGGGCTTGTACAGCATTTGCCCAGTGCCAAAGGATGCAGATACCCCTGTCCAACATCCCTGCCTGTGGCTCCAAGGTGGAGCCAGTCTCACGGGGCGCAGCCCAGAGCTGCTATTGCTCCTCAGAGCAGAGCTGCCCAACGGTGTAATGGGAAAAGGGAAGTTCAGCAAAACATGAGGGGATGGCTCTCAGCAGAGCTCTCTCTCAAGACATTTATTTCTGAAGGGTCTCCATAACTCCCCATCTCTCTTCTTTGAATCCCTACAATACTTTCAATTGCAGCCTGGAGTATTTTGAATCTGTAGTTAGGGGAAAAAAGTTTTAATTAGAAAATTCTGAGAATGTGCTCTTTTTAGTATTAATGTTTGGATGTGGGTAGTTGTCTAATCCTTCACAGGAAAATTAGACATTTGTTTTCTCACAGTTTTATTGGAAGAGGAACCCCAGACACAGAAGGGGTAGACTTAGCAATAGCTCCTCTTTAGTATGTCTCTGTCCAGAAGCAACCTGTGTTACCTGGTGAAGTATTCATGCCTTCAGCAAAAGCTACCTTTCCTAAAATTGTGTGGGGATTGCAACACTATTCATGTGTGTTCATGGAGCTCTAGTGGAGGGGCAGTGGCCATCAGCACAGGCAGCAGCAGGAGACAACAAAAGAGGCATTTAGGTATCTGTGAAATACGTGCAAATGGCTGTAGTGCTCTGATCAAATTTAACTTCCCAATTGCGCTGTGATCAACAACCCCACTCTGTACAGCAACTGTTAAACTAGGAAATAAATTCCTGTTTGGAAGTGGAAAGCAAATCAAAAAAGTGTTGTCTCACACTCCCAGTCCCATCAGAGCTCCAGTGAGATGCTAATGGATGGCAGAGCAAATGTGTTGCTACTGGACTGTGAAGAAAGTTTTATGGTATCAGGGTCCAGGAGCCAGAGTACCTGGGTGGAGATGTGGGTGCCTGGGGGCAGGTGCTTCCTCCTGGCTTTGTGCAGTCCCACTAGCCATGCTCAGTGTGCAGTGCAAGCTATCATTTTCAGGCACAGCAAAAGCAGCAAACGGGCAAAGGGAAAAACCCCAAAGCACTAAAAGTGTCTGCTCTACACTGTCCTAAGCGTCTGTGTAGGCTACAGGGTGACTCAGATGCACAGGTGTAGGATGTTTACAGTAAGCTGATTCACCCTCCAAGCTTCATCTCTAGCAGAATTTCAGTCACTTCACAAGAAGACGTTTTAAATATAGGTGTCTTGACCTTGAATTGCATCCTAGCCTAAATATTCCCTGTAGGAGAAACAGTGGCTTCTTGGAAGTGAGATTTTCTTCCTAGTCTCTTTAAAATGCCTTTGAGCTCACTTAGGGGTGAAATCAAATAACAATTAAATAAAGCCCAAAAGGAATCAAAAATTGTTGTAAACAATGACTTCTTATGACTGCCTGTAACTAAATAATTTAGCCTTTCTGAGCAGAGCAGTTCCTTTCAAACTTTCCACTGTGGTTGTCCAAGGCTACCTTTGCAAGAAGAGAGAAGAGTTTTGAAAAAATACAGTTAAGGTTTCTAAGCTGCTGTATAACATCAGATTAGACAAAAGGAATGGTGGTTTTCAGGCTATAAGGAGAAAACAAAATACTGGATTTCTGGAAGCACTGGGCTCCTGCACTGATTTTGACTGGAACTTCATGACTGGAGAGTTTGCATCTCTCCAGGGCTGTTGTTTCTATGCCATGTGAATTCTAGTGGAGAGTGGACAACAGTCATGCTTTTGCATAGCCTGCTGGCAGAGTACTGGAAGTATAACCAATGCTGTGGTGCAGAGTGAGGTAAGTAATGTCATACCATCCCCTCTGTCAGAGCAATAGGTTCTTCATCTGTCATATGGAATTGGGAAAATTCTGGCTTCTGTTAGATAAACATAAGTGTGCAAGTTTTGAGCTGGCTTCCCGCCAAGTCCCCGAAACTCGACAACATATGAGACAGATATATACAATAAGAATACTATACACCACAACTCCAGAAATCCCAAACAGTTCCCCAAAAAGGGAAGAGGGGGAGGGAGAAGGGAGAAGGACAAAAAGGGGCAAAGACCGAGCAAGTCAACCAGCCAACTGAAGGTGAATTAGCAAAATCTCACCACTTCCCTTTGAACAAGCAGGATGGCTCGACACGGTCCAGTGCTCTCCCCTCACGCGTGGCAGATAACAGCAGTCACTGTAGGCCTCAGCTCCAGATAAGCCAGACCGAGACAGGGACCCACCGCTCTCGAACCTCGCCGGAAAGGAAGAGAGCGAGGTCCCTCCTGCTGGTTTTATTTATACCCCAAGTTGCGTAAAGGAATAGCATGGAATACTTCCGTGATCACTTTCCTAGTTCCTTCCTGGTTACAAGCTGGTCTCCAGGAAGGCCTAGGGTGAAACCATCACAATAATGTATCCATTGAAATTGCAGAGAAATAGGAGGAAGGGTGAGGAGCATTGAGGTTACAGTGATAAGTTCCTGCAGTTACTTGGTTTAGGCAGGTGTAGGGAGGGCCGTTGTCTCTCTCTTCCTGACAATAGTGACAGCTGCTGTGATTAACCCCCTCAGTGGAGACCTTCTCCACTGCTCAAGCCCAATAGCCTACCTCCCCACGCACCTTGTGCCACCTTCAGAAACTTCTACACCTCTCTGGTGCTGTAGCTTTGTGCCACGCAGGTATCTATTTCACCCACATTGCCTGAGTAGTGGAGCTGATGTGAATGTCTAGTTCTGGTCAGCACTGCAGAACACTTGCCTTTAACTTGATTTTTGTGAGATGTTGTCAGAAACTGAAATGTTTAATGTCTTAAACATTGTAAGATTACCAAAAGACTTTTGTCCACTGTAGCAAACTGAAAAGAAACATCTGCTCACTCAGCAAAGCCTACCCCTCCCTAAATATGCCTGCTTCAAAAGGACCTTCAGATGAGATAAGTAGGTGCTACTGTCCAGCTATTCCAGGTGCCAAAGGGATATCTGAAGCTACAAACTGGATTGCCAGATAAGGGAAGGGGCAAATCCTGTGAAATGGGATAATCCTTCTTATCATGCCAGTGTCCTCCCTTGCATGATGGCTCTGCTATGAAGACTTCTCTGGGGAGAATGGAAGACCCATGATATCATCTGTTGTAGAACTCCTTGCCCTAGGGGAGGTACTAGGCTTCCCACCTGAGCCTGAAGACTCATGAAGTCTTGAAGTTTGGGGGGGGTTCTCCCACCCCCAAAAGATCAAGACCATCACTTCAACCAACAGACATGGAAGCTGCAACTACCAAGTTTAATCGCTGCGTCCAGCAGGTGGTGACTATATATATCTTAGGACCTTTATCCTTTCTCTCTCTTTCTCTCCCTTATACATGTTCTTAAGTGTTATTTTTATGCTACATTGCTATAGATGCTTTAATATCGCTTTGACTTAATATTGCTGCATTGCACCCAAAATAGCAACATACCTGTTTATGTTTGAAACAAAATTGTCCTAAAATAAACCCTACCTGTATATGTTTGCAAACACCAATTATTCAGCGTTGTGTAATCCACCCCATGGGACTCACTAACAAGAACCTGGGCTACCCTCCCCTTCAGGGGCAGGTCATAACAGATCTTCACTATAACTGTCTGATTTAAGTATACAACCCAAATTACTTTTTCTTCACTAAACCTTGTCTTATAACTCTTTTTTTTTCCGTCAGGAAGAATCTTCATCCCTATGAATAGTGAAACTTTGGGGCTGCATGTTAGCTCTGCTTATGGCTAGTGAAGCACAGCTCTCCCAGGGCAGCTGAATGTGACTGCACACGTCCCTGGCTGCTGGGGACCTCATCAGGCTGGCTCAGGGCCACTGCTCAGTGTGGTGGCAGCTGGAGGCAACAGTGGCATTTATTGAGGCATCATTTCAATTATCTGCCCAGTAAAGCCCAGGCTAAGGCACCCTTCTGGATAGAACCTCACTGTGGTCGTCCTCCCCCTCACCATTACTTCTTTTATGTGCCAGTGCAATGGCTCCTCTTCACTGCCTGACCTCACATCCCTCACAGCAGGACAAAACCCAGACAAAAATATCACCTTGTTCGTACATAATAAAAAAGTCATTTTCACCCCAAACCAGGACTAGTTTTGCTCTGAAGCTGGCTTGCTCTCAATGGAAAATAGGCCTGATACTGCTTTAACAAAATGTGCAGAAGTGAACCTACTTGTTTATACTGAGCTACGAAAATCCCTTCACTTTGCTGTAGTTACAAATGTTTTTCACACTACTGTTCAGGACTTCTGCTTTTTATGTCTGGCCCAAAAGACAGATCTCTCCAGTCATCGAGTACTTGTTAACCCCATTTATGGGAAATGGTTGTGCACTGAGTCAGAGGGAATAATGACACTTACTGAATCACCAGCACCAGCATCCCATGGGTTTTCCTTGGAGGCCTCTCAGCTAAATATTAGCTAGGAAAACACAGGGCCATAGGGACTGCCGAACCAACTGCAGCCAGTGGCTCACCTACCATCCTTCTGTCCACACAGACATGCTTATAATCGATGGAGCCCAGGCTCTGCCTTGGCGCAAAGTCAGGCACCGCAGGTTTGCATCCAAAGCTCGCGTCTCACTGCACATTAATTCTTTCCAAGCAGTGGATAATGTTCTATCCCCAGCAGCAGCCGGTCTGTTGCTCTCTGACAGCAAATTAGAATGCTTTCAGGCAGTGTCTGCTGCCTCTCCCCCATCACAGCACTGGCTCTGGCAGGTGATGGCAGCAGCAGACAGAGCTTCCCTTCCCCTCGCGTCCCAGGCTTTTCCCATTGGATGTGATACTGTCCTTCTAGCACAGGCTTTGTTATGGCCCCCCACCATTCCTCTCCCACTCCATCCTTGCTCCTCTCTTCTGAGAAGGTAAGTTATGGCATCCCAGAGCCAGGGAAGAGGAGGAGGGCAGCTCGGGACAGCAACGTGCTGCAGGTAAAGCTGGGCTTCTGAGACCTCAGAGGACACAACTGGTTGCATTGGAGGAGTCATTCATGCACTGAATAGGTTTCACACCTGACTGATCTGAGCAAGTCATGGCATGTCTCTGAGTCCTTTACATGCTCACTTCTTTCTGGACTACAAGGAATCAGGGTGCTCCAATTGGCTCAGAGTTCAACCTCTGACTCAGGTCTGAAGTAAGAGACATTTCCATGTGCAATCAAGCCCTTTCCACCATCAGAATGGGTGAAGCTGCCTAGGTAGGCTGGGTAGCTGCAGAAGCGGGTGCCAAAATAGATATTTATCAATAATTGTGACCAGAAGATACTGTTTTGCTTAATCTGAGACCACAAAGCAGTATTATGTTGATGCTCTACAGAACATTTTTATCCTGAATTTTTAAAGTGAAAAGGTTCTTTAAAAAAAATCCTCTTTGCTATTGACTTATGTGTCTAGAAGTTTGTTATTTTCTGCTGTGTAATAAAATGGTCCGTCATTGTTATTCTGTTGCACAGATACCTTTTTAAATTTTCCAAGAATGCTGAAAAGATTTGATGCAGAATATATTTTGAGCAGTTTGGATACATCCATTACACAGGAGATGTATTCTATAGTCTCTTATGTAGACTTTGTTTGTCTTCTATCCATTTAAAACACATTCGGGTGAAACAGAGAAGCAAAGACAGTACTCTTTCTCTGCATAGGTATGTGAAAGCAAAAGAGAAATGGAGAAAAGCCTTCATGACCACACTTAGCAGGTGTGAAAACTGCTCAGATCTTTGCCCAGATCTCAGTTGTCTCCCAAATAAGTTCAAAATATCACCCAGCACATAAGTCAGGAGTGCAGAAAGAGGCTGCAAGACTGAAGGGTGTCATACTCTTATCAGCCAGCAATGAATCAATTCAGTAGCATCTGCAAATCTCAGCAGGAGATATCAATGTGTGGTCAATAAAAGCTTGATCCAAGCCATGGTCTCTGATGCAGTTGATCTTCCCCTTGTATCGTGAAAGAGTCCTTGAACCTGGCTCCAATTATGTCACCAAATTTCTGGTAAGGTCAGACATTACGCCCTGCCGAATGAGTTTATCCTGATAGAGCAGTTTCATGTGCAGAAATTATGGTCTTTCTTTGCTTTACAAGCCACTGCATAGTACTGGCAACACAAAATAACTTTCCAGTGCAGCTCAAACCTGGACACACTTCAGTGGTGTGTGAGGCTCCTTAGTACTCTCTCTTAGAAGGTCCTGTTCATAGGCGCAAATAAATTTGTTAAATTTTAACCATTTTGTCTGATATTTTACATGCTGGTAATTGGACTCAAACTTTTTTTTTCCTGTTTTTCTGGAAAGTTGATGGAAGAACTGGAAATGTCAACATTTTGGCATGATTCCTGAACAATCACTTCTGGAGAGATGATAGAGGAAAATATACTGATTTACCAGAAGGATGGGGGGGCAAAATCTCATGCCCTTTCCCCTGATTGAATGCCATACCTTTGGGATGGCAGCAGTGATACAGGTTGAGTGAGAGACAGTAGAGAAGAGCAAGAGAGAGACAGAGGCTGGGAGGAGGGCTGAATTCCAGCTCTGGGCTGCCATATGGGTCAAGGTCTAAGCACCTTGGCAAACCCTGGTCTCGTGGACCCTGTGAAGCTGGAGAACACAAACTTGTATTTTTCTAGGAGGGCCAGGTCCAGTTATACTGCAGAACTCTGTGCTGTCTGAATTTTACAGCTGTTTTCCCTTACCCCAGGTTTGAATAGCATATTCATAGATGCTAAAGTCTCTCAAGCCAACAGCAGTGTTTTCATTGATTTAACATAACCAAAGTTTCAAGCCAGTCCCAAAAATTAAACAAGAGATGATATTTTGTCAGTTCAACAGTGGGTAAACCATACCATTGAGAATATTCCTCTCCCACTCTCTCTCAGGACTGAAGGATTCAGCATATATTGTGCAAAGTTTAATTCAGACAAAATTTATTAAAAAATCTGTTGTGTTGGCTGTTACTGTACAATGATAACAAGCCTTGGGTATGTAAGCCAGGATGAGAGAGGGTTTACCCTTGGCTTCTGAAATCTAATGTGCCTGTGGTCATAATGCTTGCAAACATTTGTTGCAGGTGGTCAAGCAATAACTGTTTCATAGGGCAAACTTTAGAAGTGCTGAGAAGCAAAGTAGCAGTTTCAGGTCTTCTTGGGCAGGTTAAGGAAGGGCTGTTCACCAAGAAGCCTTTGTTGTGTTGACGTGTTCTCTCTTTGTTGAATTTTTGGTATTGTTTTTCTATTTTATGTTTCTCCAGAGTACCAAGGTCTAGCTGCCAGGCAGGATTCATGAACCCTCTGAGAATGTGCAGCAAATCCTGTTGTCTTGACTGCCTGATTGATGCATCTCTGTCTTTTCATCACGCAAAGCTGACAGGCCATCTTATCTCCTGTCCCTTTCGCCTTCTGACCATCTCTTCAGCACTTTGGCAGGGATCTTGATGTGATTTTCCATCTCTCTTGTAGGTAAACGTATAACATAACTTCTATTGTGAACTGATCTTTTTTGTGGTCGGTTTTTTTCCCTTTGTAGACGTCTGCTATCAGTGGCTCCAAACTCTTTCCCACTTTCTGCATGCATTTTACCTGTAATTTCTTGAAGAAGGAAATAACTTAATTGAAGTTTCCAGATTTAATAAAGATATTTGAATGATTTGTGATAACTTGGGTATACAGGAGGTTATACTAAAATCTCATTTGGAGATATATTTCAATGAAAGTGTCCATCCACATAAAAAGGACACTCAGGTCAGCAGAGAAGGGCTGCCTAAGAAGGTAAAACCAGATAGATTATGGTCTGACTCTTTTTTCAGGCTGGAGACCCTGCTGGAGACAGGGTACTGCGCCATGAAGTCCTTTGGTTTGACCCAGTGTGCCCAAGTTCATGTGTGCTTTAGCATATTGTAGAAGGGACTTTAGTGTAAAGAAACATTTTTATTTATTTAACTTCAGCCTACTCCTTTCTCCCCTCAGCTGATGCCCCTCAGTTCACATATTGGAAAAGATGGTGAAAAATTTATCAAGTGTGGAAAAAATAATCAGCAAATATTTTTGTTTAAACATAAAAGAGTTAAAATTCTGCTCTACTAAATTTTTGATAACAATGTCAATTTCAGCAACATTCCTAGAAGCATGAACACACCTTAAGAATGCTCTGTTTTCAAGAAGTCATTGAGACGACTTCTACTACAGGCACACATTTTGGTTATTTGCCTGTTGAACCTCAGTGTGCCTGTGGATTGGGGATCTGCAGACAGCAAATCCCCTTGGCTGTTGTTTGATCCTTTCCCTTTGCTGAGTCACATCTGCTGAAATGCACTGTGTGCAAAGGGGATATAAGAAATGGCAATTTATTTTATAAAATGATCATGAGCATATATGGGCTGCAGTATTTTATTCAATTTAAATTGGTATTTTTGATTTTATTGCTTACATATAATGGAAATTACACTGTTCTATGGGTCTGCCTATGTTTCTTTCTCTATACAGCCTACTCACTCTGGGGAGGAGATTTGGGAACTGTAACTAAAGGTTAAGCAGGTAATTTTTGCATTATGTAACTACTCTAGAATAGTGCTTCTCTAATTTATTCAAAAGTAAGTCTGCACTTCTTTTCCGTCACTGATAAATATTAATAGCTACTATTTGGCTATAATTACGACAACCAACTTCACTTTGAAAACAATCTACAACTGCAGTGATAATCTCTCATCAGCTAATAAATACTGGTCAGCTGTGTTTGCCAGTGTCTTAAGAAATACAAGAAATAAAAAATTCATATTTAATGCAGTGCACTTCTATTATTCTGGTTTATTTATTAACTTCCTATGCTGTCCTAGTTAGGACAACTGAGACCAGTTCATCATGGTATGGGTGTAACCCATACCATGTGTATTCTATAGCCTTCCATGCCATTTCCCAGAAACTGTTGTCAAGAGACTATTTGCACCCTCTACCCATAGAGCCTGACTCCTCAGGCTATAAACTAGGTGTTAAGAGGCCTGTGAGATAGGAGGATGCTCTTGTCCTCACACCCTTTGTGGAACTCCCCGCCCTGAGGGAAGGATTGACCATTCCTGCCTGAACTGGAGGATATATAATCTTGGAGTCTTGGAACATTTGCTACCACTCGTGGGATCCAGAGGAAGACTGCAGCTCATCGCTCTCAACCTCAGCTGGACTGCAATCACCACTTTTGACCAGACTGCAACAGCTCTCCCACCAGCAGGTTTTTCCCCTCTCCCTTTCCTTTGGACTCAAGCGGGGCCCAAGGAACACCACTTTGTTCATGCCCCAGGGTACTGGGTTATACATTTGGGTTTTGTGGGTTAAGACCAATTGTTTGTTTGTATGATTGTACTTACTGTATTATTTTAATAAATTGTTATTCTGACTTATAATCTCTCCTTTGAGTTGGGTTCATTTCCCCTGCTGGTTAACTCTTAAACCAGCACATATGCAAATGTTTCTGTGAGTTGGTGAGAGGAATGCTTATTTTTCTACGTTGCCATTTGGACTAAGGTCTGTCATCCAGAGGAGCTGGTTTCAGGAAATTTATGTGAGTGGGGCAGGGAAAAACAAGTTCCTGCATGCTGCAACAGTGAAATAGAGGAAGAGACATAACTTCATCTCTGGTCAATTACTGATCTTTCAAGGGCTTTCTCTGAACTGCATCAATCCACACAGCTTAAGAGGCGGCATGTGTCCATGGGAACATGGGTGCATTACCCTGGCGTATATGACAGTATGGGAATTAGGTGCACATCAGCTGCTCTCTATCTGTGCATATTTTGCTCTGCCTTCAGTATAAAATAACTGACTCATCTTTACTGGGAAAAAAACTGGGGACCAGTTTCTGTGAAGTATTTTGCCATACATTCCCTTCATCCTCTTATCAGTAATATTCCATCTGTCCTGGATGAGTTGAAAATGCCACAGAATCTTGAAAAATTAGAGTATATTTTTAATAAAAAACTGAAATAAAATCAGTAATCTTTCTGGGTACTTGTTGTCATTAAGAAAGTCTGAAAAAACTATTAACAATACACTTGTTCTGATTTCAGTCGAAGACCTCCTTGAACTGAAACAGAGTAGAATTCTGGTGTTCAGCATGCAGCAGCTCAGCTCTTAGGAAATGCTATTTCTCAGCTTGGCTGCTGTCTACAAGAAATAAAAATTTCCCCTGCTATTTCAAGAAGTAAAGCAAATATGTATCTTTACTGTTTGCACAGTGCAAACTTTCATTTAGTAGCAAACCAAAAAAAGAAATTGGACAACACCACCTTCCCATTAGACAAATGGTATTTAAATTAAAACCAGCATAATTTGTGCAAGTTATCTTCCAAGTCTTTCCATTCTTAAGTCAAATTTTGAAAGATTAAAAAATATAACAACATTTTCAACCTTTTCTGTGATGGACAAAACCTCCCTAGGGGACCTGCTTTGTGTTTCAATGAGTGCAAAATGATATTCTACCTCAGGAATGCATTTTGTAAATAGGGAGGGTTTTACTCTGAGTCATTAGCCAAATAAAATTTCTGTTAGAAGAATGAGTGGTAGGGGTAATTTCCATCGTAATTTGGGGTCAGGGTACTTGAAACCATGTTCTCACCAAAATATAATCAAATAGGAGGTTCTTTGACTTGCTGGAAAGGTGAGGCTTTGGTAGGATGGAACAGGACTCAGATTATTTGGGTTTTTAAAACTTTTTGGAACAAATCTGAATGGCATGTTAGGGGTTAAAATAAGTGTCCAGAGAGAAAACAAGAAGGAGCAATTGTGTCTGGTCATTCCTTGTGTCTGTCCCCACAGTGGGCTCCAGCAAGAGGTAATAAGAACAATTGCATGTAAAGTCCTGATCAAGCCCCATCCATCCACAATATTGCATGCTCTGTGAAATACTTTTTGGGATATTTTTGCTGCCAAACACTAATGAATATTTGCATTTGTCTTTTTTTTCTTCCTTTAGAATCTTAGCCTGATTTGGGCAGCTGTTCTTGGGCATACCATTCATACCTGGTGTTAGTGCAGTCTTTCTGCCAAATTTCAAGCCTTTGATACAAGGATGGGAGACAAAACTAGAGCTTTTCAATGAAGGAGCAAATTTTCACAGAGTAACTCATGTATAGCTACCATTTCAAAGACCTATACTAGGAATGACCTTAAGTGTTTTTCAAATCTTTGTTGTTGGATTCAATCACAACTTTTTTATTATCCTCTCAGTGCTTAATTGTATACATCTACATCTGAAAACACATAGCTATATCTGTTCCAATATAATTTTTTCAATTTTGGAGGAAACTTAACTTGATTACAAGTGTTTTATTCTGTTCCCTTTACATTTTAAAAGGCAGTGAATGCAGTTTTGCATGTAGTGAGGTGACAGACATATATCACTACAGACATAAGCCATCTTCAAATCAATACGAAGGAAATCATTGTCTTCACTGTCAATATAGTGTTGAGACTGATGGTATTTTAATTTGATGTTTGCCACATGCGTGTCTCATAAAAAGCACTAAATAACAAACCAGGAGAGAAAGAACAATCCCTGACTTCTTGCCTTGCCATAATAGAGCTGGAGTTATTTCAGGAACAAGCTAGATTGGTTTACCCTGGGACTTAAAAATATACAAGAGACCGTGGTTTCCAGAAAAGAATCGAATTGAATGAAATGCCAGCACTGGAAAAGAGATCCTTCCCAGATGCTGGGTTGTTTTTTACCGGGTTATGCTGGTCCTGACCTCAGGAACATGGTGTTTCACCGACCATGATAGCTCCTCCTGTGGCTAGTCACAAATCCACACCTCCCAGGGAGAAGAAAGCCACAGAGGCTGAGGAAAATTAACTTTTGAGAGAAATATGTTTGTTATGGAAGCACTATATAGTAAAACAGAGCATTCACATTGTCAGTCCTTGCTAACAGGCTTTTCCTCTGGGAAGAGCTGATAACGATATATCAGCACACTAGGTCCAAAGCATGGTCTTTTACCTCCAGTGAGTGTGAAGGACAAACTCAGGATGACTAAAAGTAGCATAGGGTAGGCTTTCCAACTCATAATAGTGTTTCTGATCAGCTTTTTACTGTAAACAAAAATAATAGAAGCTTATCCCTTGAGCTTCATTAGCATTGCTTGAATGCTAAATCCTTTGCTTCAGTGAGTTCTCCTCAATTTTTGCAAATTGTATGGGCAAAACCTGGTCTCAGGCTCTCCTTCCTTCTCCCAATGTGGGTAAAATGGTGACAGGGGAAATGGTGGTTCTCTGTCTGGAGGTTTTGGGGGCCACTTGTGTTGCAGACCTGCGGATGTAGGTCTTGTTTCACTGACTGTGCCATTGTCTTGTCCCAGCTGACAGCCACCTAAGGTATGCTGGCTGTCTCCATTCATCATGGGTGTGGTGATATTAGGAAAGAGGGGGAACCTGTGTAAAGCAGAATCTGCTAACACAGCCACGATATGGGTGATACATCACATTATGCATTTAATAAAATGCATTTTTTTTTGCTGAATGCATAAAAAACAGTACAGTAGATCATGCACTCTTCTTGTTCCATGAGAAGGTAAACCCACTCATTTTATAAGCTCATTTGTACTATCTCTCAAGATAAACTTAAAAGATGCATTCAGATTATCAGCCTTTTGAACCTGGGAAGCCTGATGCTGACTTGTCTTCATCTTGTGATGCTCCAGACAGCCAGTCGTGGGTCTGGATCCCATTTTAAAAGGTACTTTACAAATATAGAATAAAGAGCTTCTAAGTATGAGGCAATAGATGGATACAGACTGAGCAGGAATGAGAAGCTATGGCTTAGCTTTGTAAGCAATCATAACAGCCTTGCCACTTTTTTTCTTTTTTTTGTTGGCAAAAAACAGCTTAAGGAAGGATTTGAAGGATGATAATGAAGTAACTATCAATCTGCACTCTAATTACAAACATGCAACATGAAACCACAGTACTGCTTCATTCCAGTGGTTTGGATTGTCCAGTTTCTAGAAGAGAAATGACTTTGTTTCTTCCAGAGCTTTCCTAGAATCAGAGACCGTGTTGCAGACATCATGGTTAGCAATCAGCATTTCAACACAAGGATCACTGATGTGCGAGGGCTGGTTTGTGCTACAAACTGGTCCATCTTTTGCTTATGCAGTGGTTGATGACTGATTCTGCAGTATTTCTGGGATTCAACCTGTCTCAAAGCCCATTGGCTGCAGTGGATTGGGATTAGACCCTGAGATCTGCTCTATTTCTCAAGTCATGGGTCTATTTCAGGAACTGCATGTTGTGTGTAAGGTAAGAGGGAAGATAAGGCAGTCCATTTCTCAGGGGATTTTTCCAGTGAATAAACACTGAATTCTTAAGAATTCAAAGGAAAAAGAAAAGTCCGAAACTTTCTTTGACAGGGAAGGTAAAAGTCTTGGGGAAGAAAAAAAGTTTGCATGGGACAGACAGGACTTCAAAGTAGGGAGATTGTAAACATTTTTTTTTTTTTTTTAATCAAGTGGAGCATACATGAGAGTTGATTTCACTGGAATAAAATTCCAGGAAGAAATTAAATTATTTTGACTTACTGGTTTACAGAAGGCAGTAAAAAATGTCTAAACACTAAATATACTAATAATAGCAGTGCAGCATGAAATGTCCAACAGAAATGTCCAAATCCTGCTTAAATATCCCATATCACCAAGTTTACCAAGCTGTCACAAAACTATTGGTGCCTTGGTAATTTAGTGGAAGAAATAACAGTGTACTGCAGCAAACCTTGTGGTATACCAGGTACTGTGTTGCAGATATGAGGCTGCCTGGTCCATGTCTGGTGCATGTGTACGCTTCTTGAATACAGCTATTCCATGAGTTCATTTTTTAAGAGGAAAAACTTGTTTTTAATCTTTGCAAACATTAACGGTATATTGTTTTTTTAACAAATGATGTATTGTGTGACTGGGAAGATTGCCTTGGTGTAGGTGCAACATGAACTTTTATTCTGAACTGAAACCACTCCAGAGCAGTCAATACAGCTTTGTTCTGCATAACATAAGCAAATGAGAGGAATGTATCTTCTCTCTTTGATTGCAAGAAATTTTATAGTCTGTATTAACAGTCCTCCCTCTTTATGCTCAGGGTTGGTTTGCATCCTGACTGACAGAATTCAGGAGTTTCATTGCTATTCTGTGAGTCTGCCTCAGCCTGCTCCACTGGGACAACATCTGGTGGAGGGAGACTGAATTTTATCTTCAGGTTCCTTGCTACTTCCAGGCAGGAGTTTTGCTGCTGTTGCACTGTTGTTGGTTGTTAGTATGGACCACCTAATGCCTTTTCTGTGATGTGCCATCCAAGCGTGTTAGGGAGTGACACTTCATCGTGATTGGCCCCAGAATAGAAATAAGTAGATGTTTTCGGACAGGGAAAGGGTGAGACCCTTGAAGAAGAGTGACACTCCTGAAAAAGAGATAAATAAATGGAACCTTATTTTAGGATGACGTATGTTTAAAAATAGGGTACAAGAAATAATTATTTTTATTTGAAAATTTATTGAGTTTCAAATTGTTTGGTTTGCACCTTCAACAAATAGAAAATTCTTTATCTCACAAAGATGGCAACACATTGATAGTTTATTGATATTACTTCATAGAACTGAATGACTGCCCTGACTATTCTTATTTTTCAGAATCAGTTCTGTGGGAAGTTGTACATCAGGAAATAATCCTTTGCAAAACTGAAGACATAACCTTGGCCTTCTACTCTTCTTTTATCTGATGTGTTTGATTTTGTTTTGTTATTCTCTTCAATCTCGTTTATGTAATTTTCCTTTTCCCTTTCCATCCTTTTCAAATTTTGTTGTTCTTGTTTTTTATAGTGTGTAAACAGAGATGGAAGGGCTGGATTCCAGCTGCTAGTTTCATTTATCAAAGTGTACAATGATAGCTGAGAATCTCAAAGGATATAATTGAAATCAAACCTCTGAAATGGCTATAAGTAATTTCTAACTAACCAATTGAAATCTGTGTGGCTGTGTTGATAGATGAGTGTTTTGTGGTGTCAAGTCGTTGGTATGCTGCCCTGAAGAAAATAAAACCACTAAATAAATGGATTTCCATTAAAATAATAATGACAAATTAAAAAAAAACCCACTGATGTTTAATAAAAGATTTAGAGGTCTTTATACAAATGATATAATATTCTAATGCATGACAATTCCCACTTCCTCCCAAACCTAGAATGTAGGTTGTCTTGGTCATGGAAGTTTCCTGTCTCAGAAATCTAGAAAGTGATGAGACAGTGATTCCTAAAAAGGTGCAATAAAAGTGCAAGTAAATTTGAGGTTAGTTATTTATGAGTATTTTCTGTTTCTGCAAAAACCTGAGTTTAGAGACAAACATAAAACAAGAAAATATATCCATTTTACTCCCTTAGTTCAAAGCAGATCTTGTGGATGAAATTCAGACCAACTGCAGAAGCCCTTCAGCTTCATCAGAAGAATGAGACATATTGTTAAGAATCTTCTAGGCTTGAAAGAAAAAATATCCCCTTTTGTTTTCAGCAGAGTATTCCTATCTAGTATTCCTAATGCATCTAGGCAATAGTCTCCTTCACCACCACCTCCTTTAGTTTAATTTTGCAGCTTCATATGTAAACACATTCCCTGCTTCTTCCTCCTGACTAATGCTGCAAGACCGGAATATTCTCCCATCTAAGTATAACTTGTGCTACTGCAAATGTAGCAACATGAAAATTGCTGTTGATAGAAATGATGAATAACCATCCTGTGCTATATATGTCTTTCTGACAGGAAATGAAGTTATAGATACTGATGACTGACGTAACAGG